>NC_091850.1:50356811-50659842 GCF_037783145.1 Equus przewalskii | reverse complement strand
CATCCCCCCATTTAGGAACCTGCACTGTTCTGTTTCCTTCTCCCCAGTTTCTCTTTTCCTGTACCTTCTGTCTCTCTGTCTTCTCAGCTTCTCTCTCCAGGATCCTTTCCTATGGAATCACTGTTAGGGTAAAAAGTTGTCCCTTCATATTTAGTGGGACGAAGAAGTACCTGCTCTCAATCTTCATCCATTTGCAAATGTGGCCTTGGACATGTGACTGAGAGGCTTGCTTAGAATCTCTCGCCTTCTGTATAGCATCCTACAAAAATACTGCTGTATCCCTGTGTCTCCTCTTTCCCTTGGGACACCCTTGCCTCAGAAGTCTCATCTGGGACTAAAAATTATTTCAAATCTACTTCGTATTTCATATCCGTGTGGCTGTTGCATCTTCGTCAAGACAGACTTCCCATTTAGCACAGGCCTTGAGAAAGTCCTCACTCATGTTCTAGCCTGGTTTCTAGTTATGACCTATTTATATTAACCCAGGAGGAAGCATCTCCTAATCTGGATTATGTCAGTGATTTATTAAAGGTAATTTGAACCAAATAAAGTGCATTTTTGTAGGTTCATGTTATAATATTCAAAGTTGAAACATGCCGTCTCCATGGTCTCACATTTAAACATGGAGTGGAGAATAGGCATCTCTCAAAGAAACTCTGCACTCTGTCTTTGATGTTTAAAATTCTGTATAATTATCTCAAACTGTCTACTTTCTGATAAAATAGTCTACCTCAGGTCCAGTAATGAGTCCTTCATTTATACTGATTAATTTTTAATGTTAAAGATTAATGTAAGAACCTGTTTAAACATTTGCCAGGAGCTAAGAAAAATAATTTAAAATAATTGATTCAAAAGCCTGTAGAGACATTTGTTTCAGAGCCAGATTCCCTGGCAGACGTTCGGCCCCTTCTCTGAGGCTGTGGAGTGCTCCTGACCAGGTGGAGTTGTCCTCCGAGTGAGATGTGCTTCAAAGGGCAGTAAAACCCTGCACCCAATGGTCTATTTTATTACTGTGGAGATGAATACTGTCTTATCTTAAAATCCCCACAGATATCTGGTTAGCTATGTCTCATCTATGCAATGCATTCTTTTAAGAGTGAGATGTAGTTATATGACCAAGAGGCATGATTATTTTAAAAAGCAGGATGCAGAAGTGTGTGAAGTTTGATTCTTTTTTTGAAATTTTGAAAAAGAAAGCAGCATATATACATTTTTATTGGCATAAAATGTTTTTCTCGAAGGAGACGTTAGAAACTTAGTAGTGGTTAATTTTCTGAAGAGATTGAACTCGGAGCTTTTATTTTATTAGTTATAGTTTTCTGAACTGTTTGAACTTAACGGTCTTCAACAGAGGTAACATTTTTTATTAACAGCAATATGGGTTCCCTAAAATATTCATCCAGGCATAGGTTATGCTGACATAGCCCCGACACCTCAGGGCTCCATATTGCAAAAGTCTATTTTGCAGTCGCAGAACATGTTCTATATGGATAGGCAGGAGGCCTTGTTCCTCACAGTGGAGGCTCCGCCATCTGGACCACATGACTTTCTCATCCCATTGGCAGAGGGAGAGAGACTGGAATCAGCAGAAGCTTTTCACTGCATCAGCCAGGAAGCAGTAAGGAGGCATGACACTCCTGCTCGAATTTCGTTGCCCCATACTAGTTCCGAGGCCCTGCCCGACTGCAAGGAGGGCTGAGAATTATAAATCTTCCTCTAATAATCCCCAGCTTTAGAGATATTACCATGTTAGACACATAGATGTTGTTTCTGAGACAACAGATGGCACACAAATGTTTCTTGGGAGCACCTCTTATAGCTAGCATCTGTTGTTTATTGCTATGTAACTGTCTCACGTGCTATGTCTTATTTACCTATGTCAGTGAGGATGCTTCCATCTCAGATGTGACTCCTCATGGTTGCAAGATGGCGACCACGTCTCTTAGCATCATGTCCTTGTGCAACTACATCAAAAGTCAGGAAGAGAAGAGATTTTTACTTATTAGTTTCTCTTCATCAGCCTATTAGTAGGGTTAGGTTCAGCTGTATGCATCCAAAAACTAAATTTCACAGTGGCTTAAATACACAAGATATAATGTTATCAGGTTGATGGAAGCAGGGAGGTTCTTACACTTTTATGACTCTGTGGTAGTCCCAGGTCCCTTCTATTATCACGCTCTGCTATCCCTAAGGTTTGCTCCGTATTCCATAGTCCATGGTGACCATTGGAGGCCCAGTAGTTAAATCTGCTTTTACACAAGCAAACACCAGAGAAGAAACAAATAAGAAGAGAAACGGGTCTGTGCATGCTGCATTTTGAAGATTTCCAAGAGCTTTGATTGATTCTTTGTTTACTTATTGTCCAGAGACTCAGTGGTATCATCCCACCAAACTGGGAGTACGGGAAATGTAGTCCCTATTGTGGGGAGCTTGGCCCAGCGAAAAATTCTATTGCTGTGAAAGGAGGACAGAGCTGGCATTGGGATGACAGCTCTCTCTGTCATGATCAGGGAAGGAAACCTCTGCTGAAAGCCCCCAGCAAATTTTTCCTCATGCTCCCACTAGGCAGGATTGGGTCACATGCCCATATTAGGATTATCAGATAAGTGCAAGATGCCCAATTAAATTAGAATATCAGGAAGACAATGAATACTTTTTTAATAATAATTATGTCTTGTGTGAAATTCACGGTTGTTTATGTGACATTCCAATGTAACAGGCATTCTGCATTTTTACTGGCTAAATCCGGCAACACTGTGCAAGAGTTGGGAAAGTGAGCACTTAACCTATTTAGGCTTTACTGTGTTTGAAAGAAAATAGGGAGAAATGTCTGAGAGAGGTTATGGTAACTGGTTCAATGTCACACATAGGAGGGAGTTGAGAAACTGGGGTTTTAAGGCAGGTAGAATGATTGCAGACCTATGGCTAGGCCATAGTATCAAGAAATGTTTCAAATTAACTACCTCCCAGACTTCGAGATTTCACAGATCAGCATATATTTGTTTAAAGGGGCCCTTTATGAGGTGCCTAATTTTGATTTACCTGATCAAGGATGACATTTCTGGCCATCAACAGTGTAATTGTGGCTTTCCCAGCTGGTGATCCTAGCATCTCCCAGTCCAAGCAACCCCTCATCTAAATATCCATTTTTTTTCCTGAGGAGGATTGGCCCTGAGCTAACATCTGTTGCCAATCCTCCTCTTTTTCTGCTTGAGGAAGATTAGCCCTGAGCTAACATCTGTACCAATCTTCCTCCACTCTATATGTGGGTTGCAGTCTCAGCATGGCTACAAGTGGTGTAGGTCCGCACCCGGGATCCAAACCTGTGAACCCAGGCCGCAGAAGTGGAGCACATTGAACTTAACCACTACACCATGGGGACAGCCCCTAAATATCCATTTTTAATCAATCAAACTTGAGAGTCTTTCATGTGTGTAGCCTTGCCAGGATGACAAAAATATCTTTCTTTTAGAATCACCATATAATTTCCTTTCAAACCAGGACACTTTGGTGCATGAATGGGAGCACTATTAATAATTACAATTAAACGATAGGCATACCCTGGGACTGTACCAGACAACTGGCTACATGGGCACTCAATGTATTGCCCTTAGAGTTTGATCTCTAATCATATGAAATACTCTCTAGAATACAGAAATAAGGCCCAAGCTTGTCAAGCATCGGTGTGTTATGTATTTGTTTTATGAATAACTTTCTTATTCATAATAGCTAAAAATTGGAAACAACCCAAATGTCCATAAATACTAGAATGTAAAAACAAAATATGTTATATTCATATAATGGAACACTACTTAGCACTAAGATGGAATAAAATGCTGATAGCTACCGCCCACATGGATGAACCTTGAAAACATAATGCTAACTGAAAGAAGCCAGACACAAGAGGCAACATATCCTATGATTCCATTTATATGAAACATCTAGAAAAGACAAATCTATAGAGACAGAAAGTAGATTAGTGGTTGCCTAGGACTGAAGCTGGAAATCAGGATTAACTGTAAATTGACACGAGGGATCTTTTTGAGGTAATTGAAATACTCTAAAGCTAGATTATAATGATGGTTGCACCACTCAGTAAATTTACCGAAAATCATTGAATTGTATGCTTAAAATGAGTGAATTTTAGGACACATGAATTATACCCGAATAAAGTTTTTAAGAGAATAGTAACTTGACTGATCTTTCTTTACCAAAAGTAAACCTTATTATCATGATAACATGAGTAGTCTTCTAGGTTCTTAGAGAAAAGACCTCATTTAGTACATTTGTAAAACTACATAATACCATAATGTTTCAGTAGGCTGATAAAAATATTCTTTCCATTTCCTATTTTCAAATAACAGCCTTGGCTTTTACTAGAGAATTGTTGAAATGTTTGGTGAAGCTGATCCCAGGAGTTTCTGTGTTTCTGTGGGAATTTTAATACTAATACTAATTAACAAATACTGATTTTGAAGTGGAAATTCTAAAGGTTTTCAATAATGAAAAATATCCAAATAAACTCAAAATTTTTTTAGCAAAGATAAGGGATTGTATCTAAGGCTATAAAAAGTGTTACAAACAGAAGAAAATCTCAAATACCAAGTGGTTCGTAGAGCTATTTCACTGAATGTCAAATTACGTCTTTTGTGTGTCTAGTCATATATGCTGCTCTCAATATCATATTCAAAATCCTCTGACCCCCAGGTAGTAGTGAGATTCTAGTTCATGATATACTTAATAGTAATAATACTAGATACAGAAGATAGAGTGATTTAAACAAACAGCTTTGGTAACTTCAAAGGAAATACTATGTAGAGCCGAAGCAGTTAACTGCAGCAACTTTTCATAATCAAATTACAGCAGCATCAAATGAACGTTTATTGAATATTGTGAAGATGTTTTCAACACACAGGCAACAAATGCCAAGAGTATCAAAGTTCCAGTGCATTTACTTTATGTTTCTAGTAACCTCTATTTTTTTTTTTTTCACTTGCAATGTCCAAGTGGTTGGAATCAGCTCTCAAAGATGCGTCTAACTTATTTGCTTTTATCCTGGAGTTTTCACCTAATTTCACTGAGGACTAGAGGAGGTAAAGAACTAAAACTTCTCAAATGTTTAACATTTTGTGCTCACTAGTTTTTAAAATTACTGATCTTGATTAAGCCCAGTTATTGATTGGCCCAGAGGTCCTGGATCATAAAGATCTTCCAGCCACGCATTTCTAAAGGTCAGGCCAAATTTTTTCATGTTAGCTTTCAAAATGAAATTAAATGTAACAGAGGAGGATTTATCTTAAGTCAAAGTGTTCACATTCTGGTTTTTTTTCATCGTGAAAACATGGAAATTTAGTATAGGTCACTCTTTCCAGATGTTACTTTTCCAGTAGTTTCCTCTGAATAAAATCTGGACTTTTTAGAGGGCAATTGACTGTGATCATGGTCACAAATTGACCCTTGAAAAACTAATAATTAATATCAATTGGAATAAGCCAAGCTTATCAAAAGAATTTACTGGCTGATACCCAAAAATGGAGCTAAATGAGCAGAGGAGGAATGGTAGGAGTAGGAGGTCATTATTTTGAAATCCCTAAAAACACAATGGTTAGGCAAGTGACCACCATTAGTGGCTACTAATAGCATTTGGTGAACAGTTGATGGTTACCTGTATAGTGGATATACCGGGCAAACAGCACCCAAATACATTAATTAATTATAAATTCACTAAAAGTGGGACAAAGAGAAATAATCTCCTGATAACAATGCACCTGAGAAGCACTAATGGAACAGAAGTTTGGGGTCATCGCCACCTGAACTATGGGGACTGAAAATAGAGAAAGGGTGTTTCTCTAAAGGAATGCCAGGCACACCCCAAAATCTATGTCTCTCCAAAAGCATATTTTTGTAGGAATTGGAAGGAACTGATTGTTGTGTTGAACCAGAACAACTCACCCCCGTTTATACTCACTGGGTGACACACATCTCCTACTCTCTTACCTGAGCACTCGCCTTCACACCAACACAGCTGCGATGTAAACGATGAAATTAACGAGGCACGTGGGCAGGTATAGACACAAGTTGGTATAAATTATAAGAGATGAAAATGCTAAACTTGTGCAATTGAAACAGACAGATAATAAAACTTTATTCATCAAAAGATTTTAATTTAAAAATATGTCTATTTTACATTTAAACTAGTTAAGAGATGAAGAGAATGAGAGAAGGTTCTTAGGGTTGCGAGGGACTGCGTCTCCCTTGGATTTCTTAAAACTGAGGAGAAGGTTGGGAGATATGGTGGGGGGTTAGTGGTGGTGGTTATCCTAAGAATGCATGAGGGGGGCTGGCCCGGTGGTGCAGTGGTTAAGTGCGCACATTCCTCTTCGGTGGCCCAGGGTTCACTGGTTCAGATCCTGGGTGCAGACACGACACCGTTTGGCAAAACCATGCTGTGGTAGGCGTCCCACATATCAAGTAGAGGAAGATGCGCATGGATGTTGGCTCAGGGCCAGTCTTCCTCAGCAAAAAGAGGAGGATTGGCGGCAGATGTTAGCTCAGGGCTAATCTTCCTAAAAAAAAAAAAAAAAAAAAACAGAAGTTATGAGGGATAAAGAAACCTTGACCTCATGCCTAGATCTCATGGAAATCCACAGAGAACTGCATAAACAGTTTCTCTGAAACACTGGTCAGTTGTGTGGACAGGCTGCAGAGCACTGAGGAATGTGGTTCAGTGTATCGGAATCACCTCCATCTCCTCCTAAAATCCACCAGGGGCTCCTCATTCCTCTCAGAATGAAATACACACGATCTGTGGTCTTCCCGTCCCTCAGGCCTCTTCTCATCCACTGGGTCCCTCTTCACTCTGTAATAGGCACGTGGACTTTCTCTTTGCTTATCGACCCCAGCAAGGGGGTCTCGCCATTGCTGTTCCTCCTGCCTGGAAGACTCTCTCCCAGGTCGTCAGTCCCCATTTCACAGACCTCCTCTTCAGACAAGGATGTCCTGACCACTCTTGCTGAAGTCTCCTTTCCCCCAGTTTCTCCCTCTTACACATTTTATGTATAGCACTGCTCTCATCTAATTACCAATGAGATTTTCCTCTTAATGGACCTGAACTAAAGTAATCTGTAAGTGCAGGCATTCCACAACTCGAAAGAAAAAGAATTTAAAAAGACAAGAACACTGATTAGAGCAAGATTGTGGCCTGGTTTTATGCTGTTGGTTACAGCATGACTGTGATGAAGAATGTACATTTAGCTAATGAGGGTAAGCAAAACTTGTTAGGCCATTACAGCTGCTTTTTGTGAGTGGCATCTGGGTAGATCACAAAAGCGTAAACTGAAAGATGTGAGTAGAAATGATAGTTCTGCAATGATTAAGAGGGAAGGGCAATAACAGCTATTGCGTCCCGTGAAGGCCGGATTTAATGAAAACCTGCATGTACACAGTAATAGCTAGGTTTTATGCTTAGACATTTATAGCTACTTAAAACGCTATCAAGTAATTTCCCATAGAAAACAACTTTGTGTATATGAGTCTGAAATGCTCTCCAAACTCCATTTGCAACCACCGATTTTATAATTTTATTTTAGGAACTTTTTATTTTGCTATAATTTCAAATTTACAGAAAAATTTCAAGGTTAGTACAAGAAACTTACATATGCCTTTTACTCAAATTCAGGAATTGTTTGTTTTGCCCCATTTGCTTTCTCTCTCTCATTTGTATACACATATATATTCATATTTATTTTTGGAACCTTTGGAGAACAATTTGAGGACATTCGTATTCCCTCACTAAGCACCTCTGCTTGTTATGATTCCTAGTCTGGTGGGGTGACCCAGACCTCATTCTTGAAGGGTCGGGCCATTAGCAGTCCTGCCTGAATTGGGTTGTTACAGCTTTCTGTTGACTCTAATCACAGCACATGGGAGTACAAAAAGATGCCCTGTGTGTTCTGCATTCCAGACGGGTTATACCTTGCCTGCGTTATGTCGCAGGAACCTACTTTTCCCTCCGTGGTCAAGATCAATCACCCCAGCCAGCACACTAACTCCCTTCCTTGCCTGTTGATTCAGAGGAGAAGTCTCAACTTCCAGTTCATTGCAATCATTTTTGGTGTCCCCTGGTGAAACCATTCCTCCTTTTGGAGTTAACACCTCTAGACGAGCAGAACCTAAAGTCACAGCCAGCCAGGCAAATAAATCAACGTTGAAGTCAAATGAATGAGCTCTCTTTCCTACATAAGGTAAAGTAATGTATGTCAGGGTGTGCTGATGTATGATGATAATGACATTCTCAGAGCAGTGGACCCAAAGAAAGGCAGCTCTGAGTTGCAAACAGCTACATGCCAAGCAATGATTAAAATTAGTGGCTACCATTTCCAGACAGACAAATCAATACTGTAAGACTTGCCTTCCAGGGAGGAAACAAATGGTTCAGGCCACTGCGGTGGCTGTCCACACAGAGAAGGGCAATGAATCGCAAAGGGCCCATGTGTGGGGTCTACTGTACTTTTTTTTTGGTGCTTGTGCCCCAGAGGCAGTCTTTAGAACTCGAAATGAGCAAAGTCAATCTGGAAACCCAGTGAATAAACTGTAGGGAATTTTAAAAGATTAAATTTCCATTGTTTCTAATTTTCAATCCTTACATTCATTTTTATTTTTAACAGAAACCTGTGTGCTTCTATTAACCAGATGGAGTAGCCAAAAGTAATTGAAACTTCTGTAACAACAGTACTTTCTGAATTAAAACTGAGTAAAACTTTATTGTCCTACAAAAACAGAATATTGGGGAGTATAATAGTGTGTATGGGTAGCGCCGAGAAAGAGAGGGAAAGTTTACATGATTTAGAAAATACACCCAGAGGTCTTGAGAACTATTACTTTTGAAATTGAATTTTTTATTTAGATAATTGTAGATTTGCATACAGTTGAAAGAAATAATACATAGATATCCCATTAGCCCTTTGCCCAGTTTCTCCTCATGGTAAACATCTTGTAAACTTAGTTGTGTATACTATCACAACCAACATATAGCACTGGTATAAAATAACCAATCTTATTCAGATTTCCTCAGTTTTATATGTACTTCTTTGTGTGTGCATGTGCATTTTAGTTCTATGCAATTTAATCATATGTGTAATTTGTGTGTCTGTACCATAGTCAAGATTCTAAATAGTTGTGTTATGCAAATAATCCATAATTAATCTATAAATCAAAATTGGGGTGAATTTATTATGAGCCAATTTCAGGACTATATCCCGGGAGAACTTTGCCGTCAAGGAAGGAAACACCGTGAGGAAGAGGGGTGCACAGAGTGGTTATACACCAACTTGGAACAAAGAGCAGACATCCACGTAACAGGGAGATCGCTTACTACCATCACGTGACGCTTCGCTAGCCCAGCAGGTCAGTGGTCATGAGGTGAGCAGAGCGAGTCGGTGGTCAACAGGTTAGTGGTCACAAGACAAGTTAAAGCAGGTCAGTAATTAATCCTTCGTTTCTGAGAATTAAATGCTTATCCTCAAAGAAATGCCAATACGGTGGGGGAAGCAACACCCCTAGCTAAATTTTATGCTATGCTTTTCACTGTAAGTAAAAAGAAAAACTTGGCATACTTGTGTGGATCTATTCCTGATTTCTCCGTTCTGTCCCATTGGTATGTGCCTCCATCCATACCACACTCTTTGACTATTGTAGCTGTATAACAAGTCTTGAAATCAGGTAGACTGATTCAGCCCACTTTCTTCTTTTTTTTTAAGATGGTTTTAAATATTTCATGGTCTGAAATTGGAAAAAAATGGAGACAAAGCTTTAATTTTTATATTTACATGACATCAACACTATTTCATCTTTCTCTGATTGCTCTGTGTGCATAAGCAGAACCTCACTTGCATGAGACTTTTAGTAAATATGCGTTGTCTGCAGTTTTCTCAGATTTCATATCTCAATGAAGTTACATCATATTCATGCACAAGCTTGGCAGCAATCTCAGCTGAGCTGCCTCAGTAAGGAGGAGACTGAGAGTCTTCTTTGTGTACAGAGCAAGAGCTGGAGGTGATGGAAGCTATGTCTTTGACTTCGATTTCCACACAGCAACCAGTTGGTAGGGTTGGTTTGATTCTCTACAAGTGACCTCTTCCATCTCCTTGCAAACGTGCTCTGTTTCATGCATTACTCAAAATAGCCAGGTATGGAAACAACCTAAGTGTCCATCAAAGAATGAATGGAACAAGGCAATGTGGTAGATACATAATGGAATATTATTTAGCCTTAAAAATGAAGGAAATCCTGCCATTTTTGACAACATGGATGAACCTGGAGGGCACTATGCCAAGTATAATAGGCCAGACAAAGAAAGACAAATACTACATGGTATCACTTATATATGGAATCTAAAAAAAGTCAAACTCATAGAAACAGAGGGTAGAAAATTTCTTGCCAGAGGCTGGGGGTCGGGGAATTAGGGAGACATTGGTAAAAGGGTACAAATTTTCAGTTATTAGATGAATAAGGTCTGAGGATCGAGTGTTCAATGTGGTGACTATTGTTGATAACACTGTATTGTATTATTGAAATTTTCTGAGAGAGTAGAACTTAAATGCTCTCCAACACACATATGCAAAAGGTAATATGTGAGGTCATCAATGTGTTAGTTAACTCATTGAGGGGAATCCTTTCACAACATAGATGTATCAAATTATCATGCTGTGCACTTTAACTATGTTGCAATTTTATTTGCTAATTATACCTCAATAAAGCTGAAAAAACCCTTCAGAAATGGAAATTCCATCTGAGGACAATTGTAAATTAATCCCTACACCAATCAAGGGGTAAGGCTTTCTACTTTCTAAAAGTTACATTCAGAGATAGGGAGGAAAATTTCCTGAGTCAGAAGGCATGGACAAGTTAATATTAGAGTAATCTTATTCTCTCAACTAAATTTTTCCCTCCCTGCTTCTTCACATGTGCAGGGTGGGCCACTCCATCTCCATTTTAGGAAGTCTTTGCCCTCCAGTCTTTTCACCCTGTTTTTTTTTTCTTCCTTTAAAAAAACAAAACACAACAAAAAACTAACACATCTTGTGTTTCCATGCCAGGAGACCACAGTTATTTCCTGAATAATCTGATAAATAATTAAGTGATTTATGCTCTGTACTAATGATTATGCATTTAGGTGGGAGTTTCTCAAATGAGTTTTGCTTTTATTATCTAATCAGTTAATGACTTGAGAGTTAATGACTTGCTGAGAGAAATGTAATTTAATCCTCTGTCTCCCACCTTATGACCCAATTTTGGAAGATAGTTTACTAATAAATGGGAAACTATCTGTTGATCAATATTATCAGAGAAAATTTCATCTGCTCTCAACTGCTTCCTTTCCTGGGAGCATCGCTACCAAAGGAGATTCTCTAACCAGAATCTCATTAATTACAAGGATCACATTTTTCACACGTGAAGTGTAACAGCAAGTTAACCCCTTGGGAAGTGGCATCTACTGTTATTTCAATCTGGGTCCTGCACAGCAGCTGATTTGGAGGAGAAGATGGTCAATGAATCCAACGATTGAGCAAACTACTGTAGGTGAGCAGAATTTGCTACCATAAAATGTATCTCTTTGTCTTGATTATTTTTAACAACAAAAGAGTCACAAAGAAACTTTGACTTTCCCTCTAACTGCCTATTAGAATTTAAGATAGAAGGCCTGTTCCAGGAAGGAGCTATCATCATTGATAACTAGAGCATAATATGAACTCGGTGTGGTAGACAGGGAAGAACCCAGCAAGGCCCATTTGATCACAGTCCTCTCCATGTCCCATTGTCTCTGCAAGACGTGACAAACATTGTTTGCCAAACTTTTGTTTTTCCATCTCCATGTGAATTGCCTTCCTTCCCTTTGAAGTCCCAAACCACTGCCCCCAACATTTTCCTTTGTCTTTAGCTGAAGATGGTATTTAAGGTGGGGGCTTCTGCTATTTTGATGAGTTACTCAGTTTTCCTGGGTTTCTCCCATGTATACATGTTATTAAACTTTGTTTGATTTTCTCCTGTTATTCTGCCTCACGTCAATTTAATTCTTAGACCAGCCAGAAGGACCTAGAGGGTAGAGGAAAATTTCTTCCTCCCCTACACTACAATAGGACAAAACCGATCCAAGATGGGTAACAGAAAAAAAGATAAGTTCAAAATATGTATTTTCCAAGAATTGAAACTTCTTCAGAAAAGTGAGCAGAACAGTAATCTGTGCTGATTGGGTCACAGCAGTCATTTTTCACTGAAACCTTGAAGAAACCACAACTTTCCTCATAGTCCCTGCTCTCATCAAAAGATGTGAACATCCGTCACTTGGTCTAAGAGAAATATACATATATATTTTATAAAAAGTGTAAAAAACCTATTATTATATTACTACTCTTAATTTGAAATATGCCTAAGCTTAAAACGATATCACTGACATGGTTTTTGTGGGTAAAATATGTATTCATTCAGTTAGCTAGCAAATGCATATGGTATTCCAGGCATTGTTTCCAGACCCAGAGATACAGCAGTAACCAAACATAAAAATTCCTGGTGCCACCCAACTTAACATTGTTAGATTGTGAGCAAAAGTTAAAACAAAAGAAAGAAAGAAACATGAAAGATGTAGTATTTTGGGTGGAAGCTGAAAGGAAGAAAATGAAGCTGGGAAGGGATAGGATTGTGTGTATTTTGGTGGGAAGATAAAGACCTAAATAAAGTGGTCAGGAGAGTGTGACTGAGAAGCTGGCATTGGAGTAAAGACTGGAAAGAGGAAAAGGAGTGATGTGTGGATGTCTGAAGGAAGAATGTTCCAGGCAGGGGGAACAGCCAGGGCCAGGGCCGTGAATCAGGAGTGTGTCTGATGCGAGGAATAGCGACAGGGAGAGCAGTGGGAGGCCTGGGAGGTGGAGGAGTCCTAGAAGGTCGTTGGAAGGACTTGTTTCTATTCCCGTTGAGAAGGAAAGCATCAGTGAGTCTAGTTTTGTTGGGAATAGACCGCAGGGGGGAAGAACTGAAGCAGCGACGCCAATCATCCTGAAATATGTATGCTATTGCAGTAAACCCACAAGAGATGCCAGTGGCTTGGACCAGGGTGGCAGCAGTGGAGATGGCGAGAAGTGGTCAGGTTCTGGATGTGCTTGGAAAATAGTGCTGGCAGGGTATGACAGCGGTTTGGATGTCAAACCTGACAAAAATCTAAGTGCTCAGGATCACACCAAGATTTTTGCCTGAGAAACTAGAAGAATGGACTTGTCATTCACAGATCTTGAAAGGATTGAAGCAGAAAAGTCTCTTTGAGGAAGATCGAGAGTTCCGTTTTGAACTCTGGGTGTAAACTTCATGTGTCAGCCGTCCAGGTGGAGAGGCCACATGATCAGTTATGTTTTTTTTATTTGGTTCATCCAGTCCTTCCTTTGTCACACGGTAAGCTTTCTTCTCATTTCTGAGATCCTTTTGTCCAGTCCTCTGTGAGAAAGAAGCTGTAGAAAAATTGCCTGGAGTTTGCGTTTGTGGGCAGGACTGGCTTATGGGAGCGCTCTTCCGGGTGTGTGAACAGGGAGCTAACACTCTGTTGCCCACTGCAGTCCACTGCCCTCTGGGACGACAGCAACCTCCTCGGCCACTCTGGTTGCTCGAAGACTGCTCTTTGCATTTTTTAGGGAAGAAGCCCCACTTATGTTTATTTGTCCTGGCAAGTACATTCCTGGCAGCTGAGGTGACAGGAGGCTGACACATGATTGTACAGGCTTTATAAAAATCCCCGTCTTTGTACCCTGTCTCTCTCACATCTTTCTCTATTCCTGGTCTCTCCAGATCTGGAGGATTATGATGTGTGAATGTAGGTTTGTCAATTGTAACAAATGTTCCCCTCTATTGGGGCATGTTTAATAACGGGAGAGGCTACGCAGGCGTGGAGGCAGGCGGTATCTGGGAAGTCTAGGTACCTTTCTCTCAATTTTGCTGTGAGGCTAAAACTGCTCTAAGAAATAAATTCTTTAAAAAGATTGTAGAATTTGTATACAAAGAAAGACTCTAGTGAGTTCAGGAGAACATGAGCTGATAGCAGTTGGGGAGAAGGAAAAAAAAGAACGTGAAAGCTGATAGAGAGAGCAAAGACAAAAACAAGAGAAAGAAGGAGAGGCAAGTATAGATTAAAAGACCAGGAAGGGAGATGGAAGATGCATTTTTAACCCGGTTAATTTCTACAAATATAGTGATGAGTTTCACTTAGATGTTCTTCTATAGGCCGCCTACAGCAGGAGACAGACTTCAGGCTCATTTTCATCTCCCTCTGTCTTCGAGTTCATGAAGCCTGCTCATATCCTAAATGGTCACAATTGCCTATTGTATGTTTCTCAAGGTTTTTCATTAAAATTCATCTATTATTGGCCTGATATAAATGGCAACAACTGTATCTTTGCAAGCAGTAATCTGTGGTTTGTGCAAAAGTGGATACTGTGTACATTTGTAAGGTGCTATTATCTCCTTGAGCACCAGGAGCTGCCTCCTTCGAATGCCTCGATAAATCGACAAGCACTCATTTCACTAGCTTACTTTGAACATGTTCCAGGCTATGCTCTGGCATGAAATAAAGCCTCCTTTCCCTATTGAAAAGACCTGGTGAGCTGGATAGAGTAACTCAGAACAAATGAAATTGGAAAAAAAATAAATAAAGATTTTAGGTAAGCTGAACTATTCTCTTAAGAAAATAGCAATAACATATATGAGATGGTTGCAGACAAAATAAAAAAGAAGGAAAAGACATTATTTCCTCTTCTGTAATAGTAATAGGATAAGAATAATGCAACCTCCAAATGATGATGCGGCAGCTGAAAGGAAAAGATGCAACAATTCTAAAATACAAGTGAGAAAGGGATCCCTAAATGTTATTTTCTTCCTAGCTAGGATCCAGAATAGGGAGAAACCAGATCAGCTAGCGAATGACACCCTTATCATTGGGGCCGGTTTCATAATCTCTGTAAGCCCTGGAACTAATGAAAAAGAAATCTGAAGAGAGAAGCATGATACTGTCCTTTATTTAATGGTTAGTATATTATCTTCCTCCACGTCCCTTGAAAAAAATAGTGTATAATTTTATACCCTTAATTCCGTAAATCTGTGGTTCCAGTGTGTGGTCCCCAGACCAACGACATCATTACCTGGGAACTTGTTCAAAATGCAAACTCTGTGCCTCCACCTGAGGCCAACAGAACCAGAAACTCAGGGGAGGGTATCAGCAATCAGTGTTAAAAAGCCCCCAGGTGTTTCTGACACCTGCTAAAGTATGAGGGCCACTGCCCTAAATCATGTCCATATTCCATTTTAAAGCCTTTCTGAAGACTGTGCAAGATGGAAAATATCATAAAATTGGACTTGATGCATTTGGAATTCACACTTCCAAGGGCTTTCTGCTGTTCTAATTTGTCCGGAGGGGTAAAGCAGGGAATCATAGTGACGCCTTCCTCGCCACAGGAATATTGGCATTTGCACAATGATGTCCTGGGAGATGTTTCAAGGCACAAAGAAAAATGAGCATGAAAACCACTCAAAATGGTCCCATTGTCCAGAATCAAGAGGATTTTCCCAACTTTTCTCTGGGGATCATCCTCCGCACTGAAAAGTGAGACAAAAAAGAGATCATTTTAATCCAACACAGACTAAAGTGACTTCAAAGAGGATTTTAGCCCCTTGGTTGACAGGCTTGTGATTGGAAAGTAGCTCATGGACTAATGTTTGTCAGGGTGACATTGCATATATTCATGAGTCTCTTTCTTATTTATGACTTTTAATGATTTTTCCTTTAATTTCCTATCTGTTAAGATTTTGATATTTCTGGGATTTTCCCTCTCTTCCCTCTTCCCTATAATGTTATATTATATTTCAGTTTATTTAAAAATTAAAAGGGTCTTTTTTGTATTTCTTGCGAGTAATTTAATTTAATATCCTTTTAAAATTGAGCTGTATTTCATATACCATAAGATTACCCTTCTAAAGTGTCCTATTCAGTGGGTTTTATTATATTCACAATGTTGTGCAGCCATCGCTACTGTCTAGTTCTAGAACTGGGAAATGCACTAGTTTCCTTTTCTTTCATCCCTGTGAAGCGTGTTGCTTGTCTTTAGCGTCTTCATGAGGAAGTTCCAGAAAGTAGAGTGAATTTGAGTCCATTGTAACAGCACCATGGTTATAGACTCACAGGAAGCTGTAAGTCGAACTGAAAACATAACAGCATCAACCAGATGACGACTTGAGTTATATTTGCTTCTTAAGCCCTGTGGTACTTGAGTGTAGAAATTCCAGTATGGTTACATGAACTGTTTGGCATGATTTTTATTCCTCTTGTGGAATAGATCCTCAAAGATTTAGAGAAATGCTAATATTTGAAACTTCACAGAAACAAGAGTAAAAATAAAGAGACCCCAAACTTCTCTCCTCCTTCCAGATATTGGATATTACCTAGTTCTTGTCTATCGCACAAAAGGACACCAAAAAGGCAGGGCAGCTTGGGAATGGAATTGCCTTGAGGCACGAAGTTGGGTCTACAGGATGAGGGAGGGAGACCATTGTCTTTCTCTACTTCCTGTTCCCTACACACACCACATCCTTCCAGAAAACAGAGCTGTAAATCTGGACTTCTGTCACTCTAGGTTGAGATCTGTGATTCTGCCAGGTGTCACCTGACCAAATTACTGTCAGTTTTGATCCTTCATAATTGATTTGGGATCTCTTCTCTGAATCCACTTGAGACAAACCACTTGGAGGAATCTTGCAAACATGGTTAAAACTTTTGAGCATGTCCCCAATCCTCCTGGAGGCTGTTCAGCCAGATAATGTCCAATACATCCTCTTGAGAGACTGGAAGCAGAGCGGAGATCCATTTTGATAAAACATATAGCAAGGGGATTTTGATATCAGTATAAATGAACATGGGAAGATATAAACCAGGGCAGACCTTGCTGTCAGGCCTCTGAGGCATAAGTAAGAGCAATTACTTCAAGTTATTTGATCAATACACTCAGCTGCAAGGTCACCCCAGACTTCAAAGAGTGTTAGGCTTTCCGAGGTGAGCCAGGGCACTCAGCAGCCAGACGCTTATTCCAAAACTATGCAGAGGGCCTGACTGCTGCTGTGTTAGAGCTGCAGTGTCTCCCTTTATCCATGATTTCCCTTTCCGCAGTTTGTTACCCTGGTCAAAAAATTTTAAATGGAAAATTCCGGAAATATATGATTCATAAGTTTTAAATTGCACACCCTTCTGAATAGCATGATGAAATCTCACGCCTTCCTGCTCTGTCCTGCCTGGGACGTGAATCATCCCTTTGTCCAGTGCATCCATGCTGCGTACACTACCCGCCCGTGTGTCACTTAGTAGCTGTCTGGGTTATCAGATCGACTGTAGCGGTTTTGCAGTGCTTGTGCTCAAGTCACCTTTATTTTTCTTAATAATGTCCCCAAAGTGCAAGAGTAGTGATCCTGGCAATTCAGATATGCCAAAGAGACGCCGTAAAGTGCTTCCTTTAAGGGAAAATGTGAAAGTTCTCAACTTAAGGAAAGAAAAACAATCATATGCTGAGGTTGCTAAGATCTATGGTAACTTTTACTACAGTGTGTTGTTATAATTGTTCTATTTTGTTATTAGTTATTGTTAATCTCTTACTGTGTCTAGTTTATAAATTAAACTGTATAGGGAAAAACATATCATATGTTCGGAACCATGCGAGTTTTCAGGCATCTACTGGGGACCTTGGACCGAATGCTCTGCGGATAACTGAAGACTACTGTACATGAGAACTGTGTCTCATGGACCAGGCTCCTTTTGTTCAGGGACCGAGAAACCAGGGCCCGCAAATTTGCACAACCCAGAGACCCCGTGGGTGCCCCGAGGACCCGAGTCTCTCTACCTCAAGTCAGAAGAGAGTTTCCAAGGGGGCTTGGACTCTGGCAACAGTGACTGTTCTTATCCGGATAACAGCGGGATTAAGGGAAATGTCCATTCACTGGTTTTCCAACTTGATGGAAGAGTGAAAGTAGAATGAATGAGACTTAGTGAAATTAAAAATTAAGTATATTTATTCAAAGCCTATTATAAGAGCCAGTTGCCATAAATTACCACCAAATTCACCTTTTAAGACACGATTGATTAAAATTCTCTTTGAAGATGCGTTTCTGTATATGATTTCTGTTTTAGGAGAGGAGTCTTTTTCTAAGAACTAACAGAAAGTTATTCATTTGATATTCAAAAATTATCGTTAGCATGCATTCATTTATTTGTCCACTCATTTATTTATTTACACATCCATTAGATGTTTTGGAGATCCTACCATATTCTCTGTCCCATGCCGACTGGTGAGGAGCAATGAGGGGTGGCATTCTGTGGAAGGCACACATGGACCAGCTAGTGGGGAACTTTAGCATCACTTCTGGGAAATGCAACAGTGCGTTCCTGTTTCTCTTAGATTTTTTCCACCTTTTTTTCTGTTAGTTGATGTCTTCTTCACTCTAAATGATTGACGTATTAGTTATCGACAATCTATGACAAAACACAACAATAACAGATTCAGATTTTTCTTTCTCAATCTAAGGAAACAATATTCATTATGAAATCTCAACTTCCATTTAGATGGAAAAGAGATTAACTCAGGAAAAATATTTTCCCAGAGCTCTACATTTTCAAATATTTTTTGAACTACCAAGAAATGAATATATAGTTTAAATACAATTTGGAAAATAGATATGTCTTTACTAACATCATTCTCAAATTGTCAAATTTCAAATAAAAAAAGGTCTACTTTGTAAATTTAAAGAGTTAAGCCCAGGCAATAATAGGTTTAAATATGAAAGTGTAGAGGTGTCATTATTATGTATTTTCTTCTTAAATGGATATGATGAACTTTGCAGAGTAAGACAGCTATTGAAAGTCCACGGCACTGAATCATATTTTAACCTTTAGCTTTATGACAGAAGAAAACATTAACTGAAATGTTATTCACAACTGGTTTTTGCAGTTGTCAGAGTCTGTCATAAAATCCTGGAGGCTTCCATCTTCACGCTCAAGTACAAGTGTTATGTTCAGGCTCAGTCTTGTGCTCCAGCTTCCTCCAAGGTAACACCCTTGTGTGTGCTAATAGTGACTGGTTTTTAGTATGTCTCTTCTATCAGCTTTGGTTTGTTTAAGGCCACTTTCTGCTGCTGCAGCTACTAGAATAGTGCTCTGAAGTTTGAATATAGCCTTTTATTTGTCTGAATATGTGAGGACCCCAACGGCACAATGAGGTCTGAGTATCTTTCTCTCCATTCAGGCGATGCAGCCAATCCCATGAGGCAGGAGGTGAACATAGTCAGGGAGCTGGGACGTGGATAGTCAGACGTAGCCAGTTTGAATGTAAGAACATCCCTCAGTGATATGTGCAAAAGGACTTATATCTGTAGGATGTTTGCATGAATCATGGCTAATTGATGTAATAATGCCTGCCATCGATATAAGAAAAAGCTAAAATTTTGAAAGGACAGGCTAAAATGCCAGAGATAGACACAATGCCACCATAAATTGTGATGTTTAATTACGTGGGAGTTGCCATACATGGTCAAAGGACCCCTGGTCTTAATCCACCGTTCAAAGTAGATTTCAGGTGATCTCACCATACACACACACACACACACACACACACACACACAAGTAATTATGTGAGATAGACATATTAATTAGCTTGACTGTAGTAATCGTTTCACTATGTATATATATCTCAACTCGTCATGTTGTACACGTTATATACTTTTATTTTTTCAAAAAAGTGACCCTACTTGACAGTCTCTTTGGCATCCAAAGTGGTTTAGGATGTTTATATTGGAACTAAGCAGCTTTTCCACAGGCTTATCTCAAAGGGTATGTTCTATGAATGGTGTGAGAGTATCTATGCTGTAATATTTTGTGCTGTTTTCTACCATTTTAAATTTATTCTGTAAGAGATTTTCAATCTGATTTATTTCCTACACTTTAAAATCCACTAAATTTGAGGAAACAACAAAACTTCTTGCAGTGTACAACTGCTGACAGGTTAGTCTCAGATATTCCATTGAATTCTTACCTAAAAGCTTGAGAACAATTGAAAATTCCAGTTATGTATTGGACATCAGAAACACCTCAATGTGTCAGCCTCAAGGTCCAACCAGCCAGGGGTGTACCTGTGTTGGATATCAAAATGGAGAAGCTGAGTCTGTGTGCAACCTGCTGCAGCATCGTAGTATTTTAACATGAATCATGAAAAAGTTATTTTGATTTTCTGCTGAAGTTTAATTAATATAACTGACAATAGCTGTATTAAAAAGAAAAGAGTCATTTGGAAAACTGAAAATTTAATAGGAAATTTTATTAAATGCATCATTTTGATTTGCAACCTTATTATGAAATTTTAAAAATTCATCTTCTACATTTGGATCGTCCATGTGTTTCCTTAATAAGTTGCAATAAAAATAGAATGTAAAGAGCATGAGCACCCCATCACTTTTATCTTTCATTTAATTAAACTTTCCTGGCTTGTTAAATCACGCAATCCCATTCAGACTGACCTGACATGAGTGCTTTTTAAAAAAATATTTGCTAGATTCTATTGTTTTTTTAATACACTTTTTTTGTTAATTGTCAAAAACTACTTAGGTGCTGCTTTTCATTCAAGTTATATTTTAAATACTCATGTTATTTTATGATCAGCAAAGAGCTTAATTTGCTGATATTAGTAGGGAAGTTTTGTATAAGCAAAACAGGAGAATGTAATTAGAATTGGAGACAAAATATAGGATCATTCTAGACATCTGGTTCTGACCTCCACCCATTAGAAGTTAGGAGTGAAATGCCGTTGCGGTGGGACTATAGTTACACTGATCTTTGGTTGACCTTGACCCCCAGTGGGTGAGGCAAAGGAGAAAAAGCTTTTCTTATAACCCAGGAGACCCGACTCCTATTCATGGGCATAACCTCCACCTAGAACAGAAGCCGGGGAAGTTTTTCTTTGGGTTTACATTTGTCAGGATATTCTGTGAGTAAAGAATGGAATTACTCTAGGTAGTTCTACTTTGCAGAACTTTTGTATTTGTTGTTTTGTTTAGTGTGTGTGTGTGTGTGTGTGTATGAAGATGAGAATCTTTGAGTTTAGGCAATGCATTTTCTCATGTAGGTATATAGAGATTTGTCTTTCTTTTTATTTAGAAACTGCATAAGTTGAGGTAAGTTGCTTGTTGTAAATGCTGTTCTAGTCTTCTTTAACCTGAACTGGAAATTCAAAAAGCTTATAAAAACACCAAGACAACTAGTGTGCCCAAAGTGCATTTCCCTTGCTTCGATGTCAATAAAACAGCAATATGCCCATTCTAAGTTGAATTTGTGCTTCAAGAAAAAGAAAAGCGAGAGTGCTAAGGAATGCTAGTGGGGCCCAGAAGGTTAGTAAAGGGAGGTTAGTTCCAGCTCTGCTAGGCATCAGTTTGACTCCGGCTGGGGTGGCAGATCTCAGAACATCTGCTGTCTGATGGCTCTCTTGTTGTCAGTAAATGAAGGAGTCCCGGTGTTCTTAGTTGAGCAACCATCTATCATATAAAATGCCCCGAGGGCTTGTGTGTCCCTTCATTCCCCAAGCTCAGGTTCAAACGGAATACAGATCCCTGAGAACCCTTTCTCCCCAGGTATAGCTTGGCAAGTGGTGGACGTGCCATCCTAGCGCCTCCTCCCCTGACCTCGTGCTGTCTTGCCTGCATCCATCCACACTGACCTCTCCTTCCCCTACAGACATGTCCGCCTTCCTTTAATCTTCCAAATATACGTCTGTCCTAATTTTGCTTAGGTCAATATTTCATATTTCTATTGTTATTACCAGCCCATGCTGTTGACAGGTGTTTGTATAGTACATTAGAATTAATTTTTCGTCCTTGCATATGACTTAGTTTTTCTTTCTTCCTTATGCATTTGTCACTATTTCAACCCCAGACTGTCATATTGCGTAAATCTGTTCTCAACACGTTCCAACATGCTATTAACTTTATCTTCAGCCTTCTAAGTGATTCTGCTCCATCTGGCCTGCTTTCTCTCCTGGCGGCATGCTGCCCAGCCCCTGTGCTGGGATCCCCTTTGCTCTCATCCTAAGGAATCCCTTCCCCTCTCCATAATGGTGGACGCCCCCTGTCCTGAATTTCCTTGTCCTTTATTTCTATTTTCTTGGGACAGGGTGCAAGGGACGTAAAATTTTTGAGAACTTGCCTGTCTGGAATGTCTTTATTTCATGCTGACACTTGACTTATAGTTCAACTTGCTGTAGAATTCCAAAATTGAAATAATTTTTCCTCAGAATCTGGAAAGCAATTTTTTCTGTCTTTTAGTTTAGTTTTTTCTTTTTTTTTTGAGGAAGGTTAATCCTGAGCTAACATCTGTGCCTGTCTTCCTCTTTTTGCTGAGGGAGATTGGCCCTGAGCTAACATCCGTGCCCATCTCCCTCTACTTTTTTATATGTGGGACACCTGTGTAACATTGCACCATATAAATATATCTTAATTTAATAGTACATTAATAAACATTTAGATTGCTTTTCTTTTGAGATTTTGTAAACAATGCTGCAATAAATGTCTTTGTGCATGTGTTCTTATGCATGTGTGCAGATTTTCTGTAGTGTAGAGATTGGCTATGGCATAGAAAAGTACATTTAGACTTTATTAGACGTCATTCTGGTGGTCTAGTGGTCAAGATTCAAGGCTTTCAATGCTGTGACCAAGGTTCATTTTCGAGACAGGTAACCACACCTCCCCTCTCTTGGTTGTCATACTGTGGTGGCTATGTGTTGCTGTGATGCTGAAAGCTATGCTACCACTATTTCAAATACCAGCAGTGTCACTCATGGTGGACAGGTTTCACAGGAGCTTCTAAAGACAGACTAGGAAGAAGGACCTGGTCATCCATTTCTGAAGAAATTGGCCATGAAATCCCTAAGAATAGCAGCAGAGCACTGTTTGATATAGTGCTGGGAGGGGAGCCGACGGCGCAAAAAGACCGGGCTGGCTTCCACTCTACTTACACAGGGTGGCTAGGAGTCGGAATCCACTCCACAACGCTAACAACAAAGACATCATTGCTTGTTTGCCTCAGTGGCAGTACCAATTTACACTCCTACCTGCATTTCCCTACATCCTAACCAATGCTTGATAGTGTCAGACCTTTAAAATTTTCCAAAACAACGGGTGAGAAATAGTTTCTTAATTGAATTTGTGTATCTTTGATGACTATTAAAGTTGGAGATCTTCCCATAAATTAATTAGACATGAAAGTTTCCTCTTTTATGATTGACTATTCACTTGCCCATGAGTTCTAAACTAAATTGAGATTCTGGATCTGATAAAATGCATACCTCAAAATATAAAATCAAAACTCAATCTGAACTGCACAGCAAACATGATTTGTGCATAAAAGCACTCTACAGTTAATAAGGAAATATTTGGATTCGAGGGATATATTTAAATAAAATTTATTAATAATTATTCTATATCACTTCGTTATTTAAAACAGAATCATTTTCTTTTTTAAATTAAGGCAAATGAGTCATAAACATTGATTTACTTCATACATATTCATATTAATCTTATTGGCTGTGTCTTCATCATTTATGGAACATTGCTAATGAGTCTTGTTAGTAAGCTAATTCATCTTTTAAAGTTATAAATATAAAATATATATTAATATTTTTCTACATTCAAAATAGCAAAGAAAAATTAATCATAATCTCCCCAACTAGAAAATCAGTATTAATATTTTATAGATATTTTCATTCCTCTCTTTATGTATACACAAATATCTTATATTTTAAATGTGAATATTATGTACAGACTATTTTTCCACTCAATATAACATGATGAACATTTATTTCTATACTATAAAACATTATTTTGCAACAGTATTTTAAATGATTGCATAGCATTCCGTTATATGGATAATTTATTTAAACTCTCACTTTTCTATACATGTTTCTCATATTTGGATCACCACTTTCAGAAGTGGGAAATAAAGACAAAAATCATGTCCTCTTTTTTTACTGAAAAAATAACACAATAATACTAAAAGTCCCTGGTGAGTGCCTAGGCTAGAATATGTTTTCATTCTTACTTTTTACTATAATATACTCTAGGTAACACTTTTATTTCCCATTCTCAAACTGTTGTAATAATTTTATGCTTCATTTTCCAAAGATGACAGGCACATGCACTCGTATGCACTCACACACACCAATACACACACATATTTTCCATGTCCTTTGGCTGAGGGATTAACATCCTAGTAGATGGGATCCAGTTTGGTGCCACAGGAAATTCAAAATCTTTGGATGCTTTGTCTGGCAAATTCCACGATCAGTCAAGAAAATGTTAATATGGCTTAGATTCCTTGCATAGTGATTTTTAAAAAACATTAATATTAATGCTGATGTCCAGTTGCATGGGTTAGTGTCTTAATAAGTAATTCTTTGAATTCATCACCACATCATACAGCTTTCATATTGACACCCCGGCTTACAGGATTAATGTGCCACCACATGGTGTAAGTAAGTGAGCTGCCGAGATTATCACTGAAAAACCCGAGTACTATGTTTTACTGAATCTAAAATGCATATTTTCTTCACATTTTAACATTTCAGATTAGGGTGTTCCTATAATCAGTTGTGTCTTAAAATATGATTGGTGGCAGTTTTGCTGTCTTAGTGATACATAAACTAACGGTATATCTCATACTTAATGGCTTCTTATATTCTTTGACTTCAGTCTATAGATAACGTGGTAACTACCTTTTGGCATGGTTCCCAATGATCTCCATCTCCCAGTAGTCATACACCATACACTGCCTCCCCTTGAGTGTGGGCTTGACCTAGTACACAGACCACTGCAAAGGCCGTGGGATGTCACTTCTGAAATTATGTTATAAAAGACTGTGTGTGACCTCTGCCTTGCTGGCACTCTCCCTCTGGCTCTTCTTGCATGCTCATGCTAATGGAAAAGTTGACCTGACAAGGAACTGAGAGCAGCCTGGGCCTAAATACATCAAGGACTTGAAGAGAGTAATAATTTTGGAGGCTAGCTACATCTCTCAAATTGGAAATATCTAAAATGCCCATCAGTGATTGAATAGACATATAAATTTTGATGTCGTTGTACAATGACATATCCTACATCAGTGGAAATGAGTGGGTTACAGCTACATATAACAATATGGGTACATCTCACAAAAGTGTTGCTAAGTGAAAAACAAAGCCATATACAAAAGGGGACACATGGACTGTTCAGGCAGGTAGGAAAAAAGAATCCATGGTGTTAGAAGCTGGGATAATAATTAACTTGGAGAGGAGAAAAGTGATAAGAATTAAAAGTTCACATAAGGAGTTTTCTCAGATGCTGGTAATATCGTATTTCTTGATCTGCTTGGTGGTTACACAGTTATGTTTATTTTGTGATAATTCAGAAACCTGAACACTTATGATTTGTGTAAATTTCTCTGCACAGTGTTTTCATATCTTTTTTGTCACTGTGTCAGGGAAAGAGAGAGCTGGTGTCATGCACCAACTCTTAAAAGTTTTGTACCGAAAGAGACAAACTTCTCTACACATTGGCCAGAACTAGCCTCAAGTCCCTGTGTAACTGCATGAGGCTAAGGATCATGGTCTTGGGTGAGCCCCAAAGAGAGAGAACTGGAAATCAGCAGACTGCGGTAATGTCTCCCATATGAAGCTACTTTCTAAGGTCATGTAGCCGTTAAGTGGCAGAAGCAGGATTTAAACCCAGGCAGTTGGATTCTAGAATCTACACACCTAACATGCATTAGATGGCCTAAGAGAAAAAGTAGTTTGTTAAAAACTTCTAGTTACAAATATGGTGTGGAAATCCAGGTGTCTCTATTCCAATTTAGTGCCCCTTCAAGTCAGTTAGATATTTTGTTGATTTTCATTAATCAGTTCATACATTAATAAACATTAAACATATTTTAAGAAACTATTGTCTATCAGGCACTGTATGCCAGTCTTGGAGATTCACAATGTTTAAGAAGAGCCTTTCCCTCCAAAATTTCACGGCTAAGAGGATATATGGATTAAACAACAAATTAAATCAAATTTGACACACATTTACTGGGGCCAAAAACTGCTAGAAACTGGAGCAAGCAGTAGGGATTCAGATATGGGCAGGACCTGAAGAATGCCCTTAAGGACCTCCCAATTTAGAGGGAGAGATGGAAAATTTGAAAAGAACAAAACAAAGCTGAAGTCATTGCAATATAATGTTAAACATGTGTGGGGCAGAGAGCTGGGTGAGCCCACCTGGCCAACTGGGGCTTCAGAGAGAAGGTGAAATTTCATCTGCATTTATAAATGTGAATAAAATTTGTAAGGAAGACGGCAAAACATATTCAAAAAAGAAAATTCTGTTTGTGGAAAATACATGGTGTGATCAAGAGACTGCCTGACGTAGCTTGAAGTCTGCCAGTGGCCAGTCTGAGGGGACTCAAAGAGCAAGAGATAAGGCTTTGCAAACTGGAGAGCAGTGAGAAGTTAGGATATAAATGAAGTTATCATGAACTTGGGTTATGGCAGGGAAGGAATGTTCCAGGAGGTAATTCAAAAACACACTCCATTGTTGAGATGAGAGAGAGGGAGGACTCGGGGATGAGTCAAGGTTCTGACTTGAGCAAGTGGGTGCCACTAACAGACACAAAAGAAAGAGTAATTGTAGAAGTTGCTATTGTTTGGAGTCTGCTATTTTGGACATATTCGGTCTAAGTTGCCTGTGAAACATTTCATGAAGTGTCCGTTTCAGCTCAGTAGTAGTTTGTATATTTCTTACATCCTTATGTCTCTATATTATCAAATTCTCTTTTCTTTTTCACTTTTATCTGTGCAGATGAGAAATTCAAGTGGGAGTGTTATTACGATATCTAAAAACTGAAGATCCACTGCTAAGGCCTTATCCAGGCTGATTGCTGCCCAGATCTATTACTATGTAATTAATTTGTGAAAGTTGAAAGGGAACCTGCCACTTAACTAAAGTTCTTATATTTGTGTTCAAATCCAGGGTCAGACATTTTTTTTGGTGGTGGGGGGGGGCCCATTTTCAATAATAAAACTAGTGAAACATGGCCACCAAATTGATTTACCAGCTTTTTTGTTTGTTTTTACCTTTGAATTTTAACAGCATAATTGAGATATCAGTTACATATCATACAATTCCCTCATTTAAAACATACAATTAAATTGTTTTTAATACATTCGCAGTGTGGTGCAACCATCACTAAAATCTAACTTTAGATTATTTCGATCACCCCAAAAGAAACTCTGTACTCATTAGCAGTGTTTCAAGTTCTTTTAATATTTTGTTCAAGCTGTACTCATTACTATAAGCATTTGTTCTATTTCTAAAGTATGTATTTTAAAATCCATAAAATATTATTCATTTAACATTTCCCTTTAATTCTATTAGCATATGTTCTAGATATGTCAGCAAAATCTAATTAACAAGCAATGATCCCAACAAATAATAAAATGGCAGACCTAAATGCTAACATGCTAATAATTACATTAAACGTAAATTGTCCCGACACACAGAATTGTCAGAATGAATTAAACAAATTAATGACCCAATTGTATGCTGTCTGCAAGAAACACTTCAAACATAAAGATAAATGTAAGAAAAAGAGAAAGGAATTACAGAAAGATATGCTATAAAAACCTAATCAAATAAAAGCTGAAGTTCAGACCAGCTAGACTTCAGAGAAAAAATATCCCAGGAACAAAGAAGGACACTAAATATCAGGGAAAATGCTGTTCACCAAGAAGATATAACAATCCTAAAAGCCTATGCACAAAACAACAGAGATTCGAAATACATGAATTAAAAAGTAACAGAACTGAAAGGAGAAATAGATGAATTCACAGTTATATTTGGGCACTTTAATAAGCCCTCTCTCTGTAACTAAATAACCACTAGACTGAAGATCAGAAATTTTACAGAAGAGCCGAACACCACCACCGACAAATGGGATCTAACTGACATTTACAGGGCTCTCCAGTCAACAACGGCAGAATACACATTTTCTCTTAGTGCCCAAGGGATAGTCGCCAAGATAGACTTTATCCTGGGTCGTGATACAAACCTAAACAGGTTATAAATATTAGAAATCATAAAACTATGTTCTCTAACCACAAAGTAATTTAATTGGAAATCAGTAACAGAAAGATGAGAGGAAAACCATCACATGCTTGAAAATTAAACTACATTCATCTAATAATCCATGGGCTAGAGGAAATCTCAAAGGAAATTTGAAAAATATATTGAACAGAGTGAAAATGAAAATACAACATATCAAAATATGTGGAAAACAAATAAAGTTTATTGAAAGGGAAAGTTATAGCTCTTAGAAGTGAAGAAAAGTCTGAAATCAGTTATCTAACTTACTGGAAAGAAGAATGAAAACAAATAAACCAAAACTAAGACAGAAGCGAATAAAAAAAATTAGAGCAGAAATCAATGAAAATGAAAACAGAAAAGTAGAGAAAGTCAGTGAACCCAAACTGGTCCTTTGAAAGGATCAGTAAAACTGGTAAATCTCTAGCAAGAATTGATAAAGACAAAAGAGAACACCCAAGTTACAAATATTTGGAATGAAGAGGAAATATCATTACTGATCTCCCAGTTGTTAAAAAGATAGTAAGAGAATGGGACAAACAGCCCCAGGCACATAAGTTAGACAATGCAGATGAAATGGACCAATTCCTTGAACAGCACAAACTTCCAAAGCTCACCCATGCTAGAATAGAGAATCTGAATAGTCCTACTTATATAACAAAATTTGAAAAAGTAGTTAAAAATATTCCAAGAAAGAAATTATCAGGCTTAGATGGTTTCACTGCTGGAGCCTACTAAACGTTAGAGGAGGAATGACAACTCTATGCAGTCTCTTCCTGCATATAGAAAAAACACTTCCAAAATTATTTTTTTGAGTACAGTATTTCCCTGATATCAAAACCAAGTAAAAATATTGCTTTAAAAAAGGAAAGAAAATTGTAGATCAATAGTCCTCAAGAAAATAAACAACAAAAATCCTCAGCAAAATATTAACAAACTAAATCTAATTTTATATATAAAAAAGTATAACTCATTGCCATCAAGTGGGGGTTTATTCCTGGGACAAAAGGCTAGTCTGGTATTTAAAAAAATATCGGTCAATATAATTTAGCATATTAATAGTCTTAAGAAAAAATACCACATGATCACATCAAATGATGGAGAAAAAAATTTGGTAAAATTCAACATTTATTCATAACTAATAAAAATCTCAGCAACCTAGAAATAAAGGAGAATTTCCTCACCCTGATAAAGAGCATCTGCAAACTTACAACTAATATTACATGTATGTTGAAGGGTACAGATGCCAAGTAAAAGAGCCCCAAATGGCCAACACTGGAACAATTTGGGCAACGATGTAAATAAATAACTAAAGCAACACTGAACTCTAACCTGAAGTATAAAATAAATATTAATGAGTCCATACTAATAAAAATAAATAATTGAATAAATTAATAAATAAGGGGGAAAAGACCAATTTAACATGCAGAAGAATGCTGAGTAATTTACGTAGACTCTTCATGCTCCAGAAGGGAAGCCCAAATCCCATTCCTTACATACGGGCTATGCACCCTGACTTCCTTCCAAAACGTACATTATGGAAAAGGAGGAGTAAAGAGTCCCTCTACCCGACACACTCGACCTTCCCCAGTGAGCAAGGTTACCGTCAGCAGTGTAAGTCATGTTGATAATATGTACCTGTGACATGATGTGACAAAAATGGCATTTAGCTTCTGTGATTTTCCTCCCCCAAATCAATAACCCCAGTATAATCACTAGGAAAACATCAAAAAAATTCAAATACAGGAACATTTTATAAAATACCTCACCAATACACTTCAAAATGGCCAGTCACCAAAATCAAGGAAAATCTGAGAAACTGTCACTGCCAGGAGGAGAGTCTGAGGAGACTCAAGAACTAAACACAGTGCGGTATCTTGGACGGGATCCTAGCACAGAAAAAGGACATTAGGTAAAAACTAAGAAAATACAAATAAAATTTGGGCTTTAGTTAGGAATAACACATCCATATTGTTCATTAATTGTAACAAATGAACTATACTTATGTAGGGTATTAATAATAGGGAAAACTGGGTGCAGGGTATATTGGAGCTCTCTGTAATATCTTCTCAAACTTTCTGTAAATCTAAAGCTGTTCTAAAAACTAAAACCAACTTAAAAATCAATTAATGCATTTCACCATCTTACGAGAATAAAAGAGAAAAAACATAATCTTGTAAAGTATGTACAAAAATAATTTGACAAAATTCAATACCTGTTTATGATATGATCTCTTAGCAAAATTGGAATAGAAGAGAACTTAATCTGATACAGGGCATACATAAAAAAACTACAACTAGTATTACGTTTAATGTTCAAATATTGAATGCTTTCTCACTATGATCAGGTACAAGATACAACTCTTTCTTCTCTTTCACAATGGACCAAAGATATGAACAGACATTTCAAAAAGTAATACATCTGGATGGCCAATAAACACATTAAAAAGTTATCAAATTCATTTGTCTTTAGGGAAATCTAAATTAAATCTATAGTGAGATATCATCTCACACCCAAAAATCACCACTCGAATGGCTAAAACTTAAAAGACTTGCAACACTAAATATTGGTGAGGAGTGAGACTGCTGGAATTCTCACGCAATGTTAGGAGGAATGCGACACGGTACAATCACTTTGAAACGTTCTGGCACAGAAAATATTGACAGTTTCTTAAAAAACCAAAGACGCACCTTTTCTATGACCCAGAATTCTACTCCAATTTATTCATTCAAGAGAAGTAAAAACATGTTCACAAAAAGACTTTCCCATAGCAGCTTTATTTATAATCATTAAAAACTGGGAAACATCCCCAGTTTCCATCAATAGATGAATAGATAAACAAACTTTGGTATAGTCCTACAATGGAACACGACAATAAATAGAAACAAATGTGTGATACATACAAGAACATGGATGAATCACAAAAACATGCTGGGCAAAAAGCCTTACACACAATAGAATGTACGGTTCCCTTCTATTTACCTGAAATTCATACACACAAAACTGAATGGAAAAGCTGAACAAAACAAATCTGAACCATGTTGCCAATTTGGGTAAAGTAGAAGGGAATATTGACTGAGGAGGGGAATAGAGAAACCCTGTGGTGAGATTAATACTCTGTACTTTGATAGAAGTTTGGATTACAGTGTACACATTTGGAAAACCTTTATACACTTATCATTTGTGCATTTCATTGTGTATAAATTTTATGTAATACTTTAAACAAAGATTGAAATCTAGTTAATGGTGTACATGTTTAAGCTTTTAAAAGGTTCTGTACTGATGCCTGCAATTTACTTTGAAGTGCTTCAAAAAATGGATTAAGTGATGAATATATGGATAGATGTGTATAGATGTTTGATAAAGCAAGTATAGTAAGATGATAATGGTAAAATCTAGGTAGTGGATAGTTAGATATTCATTGTAAATGTCTTTCATTTTTCTGTGTTTTTGAAAAATTTCATAATAAAATCTTGGATAAAATTACAATTCTTTACACAGATGTCATTTTCCCACCAAAACAGAAAATAGGCTGATGCAGAAATTGCTTTCAATCGATTCACTCTGTCTTAACAAGGTCAGTGAACCCATTGTTTGTCATTTTATATTTTTGTATTTTAGATTCATAACTTTTCCTATTTCTCTTTACTGCTGCAAGTCAACAATGAAATTATGTGCTCTTAAAGATTCCAATATCCCAATAGACTTCAGACTAGCAAACTTAATTGTTTGGAAGGCTCTTATTGACTGATCTATATTTATGTGCAACGTGCACACAGGGGTGGAGCATACAAACACCACTAACCTACCACCAGGGGGCACTTTTTAATCACCGCAGTTAAGGGAACAAAGGTTTACAGGGTCTGCTCCCAGCATGCTCCTTATTCACTCTAGAGTCTTAGCTAAGATTTTTAAACCCTGAATATAGTAAAGAGGCTACTCCCTCACCAGAGAGTTGTGAAATTACCCATGTAATGAAGCTGCACTGCCATTTTCTCCAGCCAACACATAGTATCCATGCCCTTGGAATCAAAGTGAAAAAATTTTACACAACTCTATAGAAAAAGTAGTTTTTAAGGAATACTCTTTGAAGGTGAGTTGAGGTAGGAGGTTCTGAACAGGACAGTCCAGGAGGACATATGGTGGTAGGGAAATGGGGCATAGGGAACTAAAGGATAAAGAGATCCACCCTGGGAACTGCCATCGCTCCAGTTGCCACAGTGAGGAACCTGTAAATGCAGTCACTGGGCTTTCGTGTCTGGAATCATCTTCCCCTGTTCCCACAAAGGCACTCTAACCTGGTGAGATTAGTAGGTTTAATCTGAATTTCAAATGCTCTGGGCACTTGGTCAAGAACTGAATTTGCATGGGCATTAGGAAGCGGAGCTTTGAATCTCTCAAGGGGAAGTGATTCTGCATACAAGATGACATGTGTTACTCAGATGTGTCTGTCAACAGAAGAATTGCTGCAACCCTGTCTCAGCCCTGTGGAAAGGAGTGGGGCTGCAAGGAAAAACAAATCAGCTTCAAAAAAAGGTCTGTATTAGTTTGCTAGGGTTGCTGCAACACAGTATTACAGACTGGATAGTTTAAATGACAGATATTTATTTTCCTACAGTTCTGGAGTCTGGAACTTCAAGATCAGGGTGTCATCAGGGTTGGTTTCTTCTGAGGCCACTCTCACTGGCTTTTAGATGGCCTCTTCTCCCTGTGTGTGTCTGTGTCCACGTTTTCTCTTCTTATAAGATCACCAGTCATATTGGATTAAGGCGCACCCTAATGTCCTCATTTTAACTTAATCACCCTTTAAAGATCCTATCTCCAAATATAGTCACATTCTGAGGAACAATGGATGAGAACTGCAAAATATAAATTTGGGGGGGAGGCATAATTGAGCCCATAGCAAAGTCCTTTTCCTCGAAATATTGTGAAACGTTTGACAGGAATATATCACTTTAATAAACTGTGCCAAGCAGGAAAGAAAGGATGCTTTTGCACTTGGCAGCAGACCTCTTTCCACATGTTTCTCTTGTAGTCGCAGGGAAGCCTGCTTGCTCTTGAGCCCAGGGATATTATACTTCTCTAACTATGCGCATGAATGCTTGAGGGGTTGTGCTGGTTGCATAGTGTTTTGCTTTCAGATCTACTCTTCTTCTCTTCTCTTGTTCTACTCTGATCACAGGGGCTAATTACAGCAGGTCCCCTTGTCATCTGGCTTCCCTTTCAATTTGACCAATGGGAGGCACTGCTAGGAGACTGAGGAAGAGAAGAAATGGAGGAACCAGAGTATTTCTCCCCCTCTCTCTCTTTGCCTTAGACAGTATTTCCAACAGTAGCCACATCTTCTTTACTCGTCTAGCTCCTGCTGGAAGCCCTTAGCTCCATGGCTCCAAATTCCACTGGGCCGTGCCCACTATAGTTCTATCTAGCCCCATCAAGATGTCTCTTGCTTTTGGTTACTGGAAACAATGCCTTTTCCCATTGTTGGGATGGTAGCTCCTTCATGCAGTAAAATTGCAACACTAACCTGTTTGCCTTCTCACTCTTCCATCACCTGCATAACAAATGCTTATATTAAATTCCCTATATTTAGAATAACTTGAGTGGTTTCTGTTTGACTGCCTGGACCCTGACTGGTACAGGGGTGGTCTATAGAGGGCTCACTTACACAATCAAGTGGAGGTAAGAGCCAGTGGAATTTGGACAGTTACTATATGTGCCTCCGCTTGTACAGATAGTATGATGAGTGTAAGGAGTGTAAGGAACCTCAAGGTACATGAGAGTGTTTTGGTTATCTACTGCTGTTAGCAAACCCCTTTATGACTTCGGGGTTTGAAACATCATTTGTTTATGCATGATTCTGCCATGTGGGTAGAGCTTAGACGGGAGAGAAGGTCTCTGTTCTAGTGGTGTCACTTGGGTGGCTTGATTAGTTTTCAGTATTTATTTGCAAGATGGTTTCATGGCGAGCAAGTTGGTTCTGGCTTTTGGCTGCAGCTCTTGTTGGGGACCTTGGTTTTCCCCTGTGTGCCTCTCCCCATTGATCACAGCATGGCAGTTTCTAGGACACTGGAAGTCTTACCTGGTGATCTGCTTACCTCAGAATGCAAGAGCACAAGTTACCAGATATTCCTAACGCCTGAACTTGAAGCCCCAGAAGGTCACTCTGCCACATTTTTTTGTTCAGAGCACTCAAGGGTTGGTCTAGATTCCCAGGGAAGGGAACTAGATCCCATCTTTTGATGGGAGTTGGAAGAGGCAAGAAACCATTGCCAAAGAATGTATGTGACGAGAGATATTGTTGTGGCCCTTTTGTTCATGCAATCTACCCCATCTGGTAAGTCAGGCTTTAAGAAGTGCCATATGCCCTGTTCCTCATGGGTTTCCTGACTAATGGGAGACAAAGTTGTGGGGAAACTAGCTAAGCCAGGAGACAGAAACTTATTCTCCATTCATAATTCTCCTCCTTATGAAAGTAAGCACTCTTCCCACCTCACCTTTCCTAATCATCAGCTTCTCACATACACCTCTTGCTGGGCTCGACAATGTTTTGTGTCACCTTTGAAAAACAGAAATCGAGACATCTTTGTTTTACCTTAACTTGTGTCTATAACGGTAATGTAGATTTCTCAGTTGTGGGGCTTCTCTCTTTCCTGATCTTTTCATCACCCTTCCTTTCTATAAGCTTTTGCCTAAGGCCAACAACTGTACCCCTTTCCTGATTCACACCTCAGCTATTTTTCTAACCAAGAAGGACTACATCTTTATACTACATAACTGCTCACCGAGTCCAAAGTAAAAACTGTGAGTAGGGGAGAAGGGAGTGTCAGGGTTCCCGAAAGGCCGAGGGTGCATTAATTAGCGAAGTTGAGACACCGTTACTCAATTAAAATAGGCTATAAATTGGCTCACAATTTCCGCAGGCTTCTAAATTTCCAGAGTTCAATCATACCTCTAAGATAATTATCAGTATCGTCAATTTCTCCTTATTTCGCTTGAGAAAGAGAATTAGTGCCTGCCAACAGCCAAACTTCCTTAAATATTCCCTAAAAATCACCTTGGGCTTGTTGTGCACGTGGAATCATGTAAAAATTAAAAGATACATGGATACTTCTTTCTTATCTTAGGAAAGACCACCTTTAATGGGTTGAGGGTTTAGAAACAGTAAACATGCAAGGTACAGAATAGCATTTTTCCCCTCCTTTTTAGTTTTTGCTTCTTGTTTGTAATCAGTTTTTTCCCTGTCACAAAACTGATGGTCTGGTGTTTTTCTCCCCTCTTTTTGTTAAAGTGAAGAGAAGTAAGAGGAAGGATGAGTACATAGAATACAATTTTAAAAGTATGGTGGAAGATTGGGTAAGTGATTTGTGTCTCTCTTGGCTTCTACCTCCCTGAAATTACTCTTGGGAGCCCAGCTGGTTAATTTACACTGCACACAAACACACACACACACAGGAACATCTATGCGTATATCTCTCTTTTCCTTTGCCCTCGTCTTTCAAAGCTCCTCTTCCAAAGCTTAAATACCTTTTGTTACCTGAATGGAGCCTCAAATTTGGATTTGTAAGTTCTCAGATTTCATCTCAAATATATTTCTTTGTACAGAGAATACGTTTGAAGTCTGCATGAAAATGTAAAGAGATTATGCTAGTTTATCACGATGATGAGAATGGAGGAGAATAAATAAGAGATGTATCTAAATTATGGGAGCAAAACAGGGTTGTCAGATTAGGGGGGTGTATTATGGCAAGATAAGATAGAAGAGAAAAAATAATCTGTGCTAAGATTGGTCATAGGGAGAGCAAATTTGGGGTAAAATGTGGAACTTTTGTGTTTCCTGCCAAAATCATTGTAGAGTTCATCTGTGGTTTAAAAGTGGCAGATGTGTGAGGAAATAATTACAATAAATGTTGTCCATGTTCTAACAGAAACCTATACAGATGCTATGAGAGGCAGAAGATAAAGAAACCGGAATGCTTGAGAAAGATTTCACAGAGGAGGTGGAATTCAATCCAGGTCCTCAGAAGAGATAAGTGTCCTGGAGAGCCGGACCACCATGTGCAAAGCATGGAGGCGCCAAGAGCATTACTTGGTTAAGAAGTGGTGGAAACCGTCTTCTGAGAACATGGGGTGGATAGGCTGCAGAGGGGGAAGAGGAGATTGTGGCTCACACGCCTGACAATCTTGAATAAGCTGACCACCCTGGGAAAGAAAAACTAGGAAACAAGAAGGTTTAAACGTTGGTGCTGGGGGCAACCACAGACCACTAGTGTTTCAGTGAGAAATGGAGAGAAATGGGCCAGTGGAGCAAGTTTCCACGAGGACAAAGGCAGCAAAGCCTAGATGACCTTTGTGGTCAGAGTCCCCAGACTTCTCCCTTCCCCTCTGAGAGAAGGAGAACCCAATTTTCACTTTGGGGGCATTTGAACAGAAGGTCTACAGAGACAGCTCCACAAATCCAAACTGCCTGGAAAGAGACGAGAGAAGAGAGAGCGACAACTAGCTGAACAAAGAGACAAGAGCACAGAAGGTCTGTGCCTATAGGGTGGCAGCAGAAGCAGTAGCTTGGGTGGCATGGTGACGACTGAGGGAGAGAGGAGGGCTCCAAGTAGGGGCAGGGCTGAGACCTGCTCTGGAGCCCCTGTTTGCAGCATCTGCACAAACACTGACTGTCCGGGCCTGAGACAGAAACTGCCAGAGCCCAGGCAGGAGATTTTGTCAGTAAATTATTACCAAATGGAAGTATACATGTGGACATTACAATAAAGCAAATTAAGGAATTATTAGAAGCTTTGAAGACTCAGGGTTTCTCATTTTGAAAACTGCTACAAAACTACAAAGGGAATATCCACAGGACGAAAATAAATTTAGGACAAATTTAGGATAAATAGGAAACTTAAAATCATCACGTTCTATGATAAAGAACACTATATTCATATAAAGCTTTGGATGAACCTATTATTTCTGAGGAAGATAATATTAAAATTAATTGCCATGTTATCGAAGATACAGTGATTGACTGCAAAAACAGGTGTTTTGGATTGTGTACAAATCATGAATCCACTTTTGGGTCCTTGTACTTCACCCACAAGTTACAGGAAATTCCAGAGGAAACAGTACAACACAGTCATGGTGTAACTTTACATTTAAAATTAAATCAGTTCAAACAAGAGCGTGTACATGGTGTTTATAGTGGCTTTATTCATAATTGCCAAGATTTGGAAGCAACCAAGATGTCCTTCAGCACATGAATAGATAAATAAACTGTGGTACATCCACACAATGGAATATTATTCAGTGTTAAAGGGAAATGAGCTCTCAAGCCATGAAAAGACATGGAGGAAACTTGAACGCATATTACTAAGTGAAAGAAGCCAATCTGAAAAGGCCACATACTGTATGATTTCAACTATATGATATTCTGGAAAAGGCAAAACTATAGAGACCATAAAAAGATCAGTGGTTTCCAGAGGTTGGAGGGAGGAAGGGATGACTAGATGAACAATGGAGGATTTTTAGAGCAGTGAAATGATTCTGTATGATACTGTAAAGGTGGACTCATATCATTATACATTTGTCCAAACCCGTAGAATATACAGTACAAGAGTGAACCCTAACGTTAAGTATGGATTTGGGGTGATGATGACGTGTCAATGCAGCTTCATCGGCTGTAATAAATGCACCCCTGCTGGGGGATGTTGGTAGCACAGGCAACTGTGCGTGTGGGGAACAGGGGGCGTATGAGAACTCTCTGCACTTTCTGTTCAATGTTGCCATAAACCTAAAACTGCTGTAAACTCTGTTTTTTAAAAATAGTAGAAAAAGTTAAATTCAGACACAAAGTTCATAATATTTTTAGAAAAATTTAGAAAAAAACATTTTTAGAAAAAATGTTTAGAAAAATTGATGACAAGATTCATCATCTTTAGATGCACTAAAATTTATATTTCAAAATGATTTATCAGAAATTTGTCTCAATGTTGTCACAGCCCAATACTCTTCAGTGATAGGTGCATCAGCAAAAATATTCTATTCAAAATTATAAATTATCAAAAATTATTTGTAATCTTTCATTTGCCAAGAGCAAGTGATGTTGCTTTCAATTATTTCAATAGAAAATGAAGTTGCTGAAAGTACACATTTTGATGACCTAGTATATGAATTTTCAGAAAAATGAGCCATAGAAATCGTATGCTCAATCAAGATATCACATTAGTAAAGTATTATTATTATCATTTATTATATAAAACTATTACACCAGAATATTGTTTTTTGCAATTTATGTTTGTGTTGTTACTTGTGTATGTAATTACTCCTATTAAATTTTAACTACTAATAAAATATTTCTAAATAAATACAGGCTATATTATGGTACCTTTAACTATACTTTTTTTCCTGCTTTTTGAACAAGAGGTCTCACATTTTCATTTTTGCATAGCTCCACAAATTATGCAGTTGGTTGTGCTTATTTATAAGTGTACTAAATCTATAGGATATATTTATTTGTTCATCTCAAATATATTTTCCTTTCCTTTTGGAGGTAGGTTAAGGTGCTCAGCTTCCTCCTCATAACTACTACATTCTGCCTAATACTCTCTTTAAGATTAATTACTGCTAATGAACTGCCTGGGCTCATAGTGTGAACAAGTCCAGTGATTTGGAAACTTCCTCCAGCTTGCTGTGCACTTTGCTGTTTCTAATGGAAAGCATCACCATTTAATTTATTTGTTCCTGTTGGTGAACCCTCCTCCCTCTCAGTGAGAGGAAGAGCTTAAGCCCCTCAGCCTGAGGTGAGCGTCCCCTGGTCCCAGTTTAACCAGAAGCTTGCAGAGCAGTAGCACTGGTTCCTCAGGTGCCAGCCCCAGGACTAGTTCTCGGGCACCGCAGATGAGTTTGCCTCTGGAGTCTGCACCAATGAACTGAGGAGAACTTCCTTAAACGCTGCTTCGACTCCAGCTGGTCTCCGGCCTGCAGCAGATGCCAGTTATGTGCTGCTAACCACGCGTCACACCAGGCCTCTCTGATCTTAGAACGTGGCACCATTGTCCCTTCAAATTGTGAGAGAATTTGCCGCAGGCTGGGCCAGCGACATGGCTGTTCTAGGGGAGCCGTGGGGAAGAGTATGGAGAGGGTTCCACAGCCAACCTTCCAGGGTGTGAGTTAATTCACATTCTGATTAATCACTATTGTTAATTTAAGAGAAGGGGAGAGATGCTCTGCCATGTGGTATAGAACAAGTAGGCAAATTGAATCTAAACTGTATGGTTGGAGGAGGAAGAGAGGTGGCATTAAGAGTGGCTTGGGGAGACTTGAGTCTGTCCGTAATCTCATCCTACTCCCAACCGAAGACATGCCAAATAAACCTATGACGTAAGAAAAATAAAAAGCAGCGGATGTTCTCAGATAAGCACATCTGGCTCCTCCTTCCATCTAGATTGCAGCCCTAAGCCCCTCCTATACAGAAATTCTAGAACATCGCCCGGGGAGGAGGACTGACAGAAGGGATGGAAGCAGATGGTGCTGTCCCTGGGAGAAGTGTATGTCCCTGGTGTTCTATAACGTAGAAGCTTCTGGGGCCAGGTCCAGAGGAGGAAATTTGCTCACAGCATGGTGACCTGGTGCCTTTTTGGCAGTCCAACAGAGACAGAGGTCTCAACATGACCGTATGATGTTTCCTCAGCGTTGAGGCTGGTCTTCCTCCCAGACATGATTTGGCAGGCTGCCCACAATGTTCTGTAGTCTCTGAAGACGTAACTGCCATTCTATTCTCTGCATTGGATGATTAACTTCAGATTTTTAGCTAAGAGGTGCCAATGCCTTCCTTTGACTACACACCATGCATAATTTACTTGCAGCAAATCTCTCGTATCACCCCTTATTATCTCGCTTAGCTTTGATTTATAACATGAGCCGTATGAGAATATCTTTTACTCAGCTCTCTAAACTGATATGGAGTCTCTCCATTTAGTAGTAAGTTTAAGCCTTGGGTTTTTAAAAGAAAGCTTATTAGATGTGATGTAAACAGATATGGATTGCTGGAGGACTGATTTTCGTCCTGTGAGGGATACAGACGTTATGGGCTTGGAACCACCTCTTCAGTGTTCTGCCTCCACGCAGAAGAGCGACTCTCGTGACTGACCTGCGCATGCTCAGCTGCTCTCTGTCCTTCTCTGCCTTGGGAATGGGCCAGCCGGGGTCCCTCCAGTCTGATGCTGAGACTACATGGGAACACCTGTCTGATTCTGGAATCTAGTGAGCTCTCACATAAGCTACATCCTCCAAGTTAGCCCCTATCAATAATACAGGTTACATTTTAACTGCTATCCTGGAAGTTTTTTATTTATTTCCTAATTTATTCTAGGCAGGGGGAGGTGAGTAAAAGGGTGCTATTTATTGGGGGGCATGAAATAGCCCAATGTGTGTTTTTTTTTGTTAATATAGTTAATTGAATCCCACAATCCATCTACAACTGAACACTATAATTTTCTCTATTTATTTTCTCTATTTATTTGACCCTTAATTGCTTAGTTTTCCTCATGATTGTTTACAGAGGAAGTATAATTTACATGCATCCCAAGAAAGCCCTAAGGATTCTTCTAAGGCTAGTTAATGTTTGAAGATGAAGCACAGGATAGTGATTCTTTCTGGAAAATTCAATTATGAAGAATGTGTGCATCTCAGCAGTGTTGCCTCTGGGTCCTGCTTTCAGAGTTTCTGGCAGAAATCTATGATGAAGGACCTGTTATTTGTGGACTGGTAATTGCCAGGTTCAAGTGTGTGGGGTGACCCATACATCATCCCTACACGGAGCTGCTCTGTTACTTTGTGATTGTCATTATTGCATTTTGTTCATCCCGGTATTTCAGAATTAATCTGTGCCTCATCTAAATGCAAAATAGGTGATAGTGCTGCAAATGAGCAGAAACCTAAGAGGGAAAAAACAACCATGACCCTGAGAAAGGATGGGTCATGAGATAAGCTTTGGATGAATTGTAGAGCGGTCTTGGCAGCAACGTCTTGATTCACAAGTCACTTGTTGCTGCACCGTTACACTGTTTTTACTCTGAAAGTGTAGTGGATACACTTTCAGTGAAAATTATCCTCACTTTAGCATAGATGGGACATTCAAAAGGAGCTCTTAGACTTTGGGGACTCATGGCTGTGGAAAAACTCACCTCTGAAACTGAAACAAGTAGAATTCTGCACCTGCTGAAGAAGATCAGCCAAAGGTAGAAGAAAGTTCCCTGAGAGGTAATTTTCACTTCTGCTAATGAGACTAGGGTGTGTTGCAATTCAGGAACACAGATGATTTTTAAAATTTATATTATTTTTGTATTAATTCTCTAATGACATGTAACCGGTTAACTCAAAGTTATCATGGTTTACCTGGATGCTCTGTTCTGGGTCTCTCCAGGCTACTTTTATGACATCTGCTGGGCTGCATTCACCTCTGGAGGCTTGACTAGGGAAGAAGTCCTGTCCACCTCATTCAGGGAGGCAGAATTCATCTCCTTGGACTGTGTGACTGAGGGCTCTGGCTTCCTACTGGTTGTTGAATGGGGCTGCCCCCAAGTCCCAGAGGCCACCCAAAGTTCTCTGCCACATGGCCCTCTCCATAGGAAGCCATGACATGGCAGTTTGCTTCTTCTGGAGCAGGAGAAAAGCTTCTATTTCCTCATAGGATCCTGGTTCTCTTTTAAGAACTTTTACTTGATTAAGTCAGGCCCAATCAAGATAATTTCCCTTTTTCTTAACTCAAAAAATCAGCTAATTTGTGATCTTAATTATCTATAAAATCCCATCACTTTTGCCTTAAAATGTAACTCAATGAAGGAAGTGAAAACTATTCATTTTGACAAATAATGTAGCCTAATCAAAGGAGTGAAATTCATAACATTTGTCATATTCTGTTGGTTAGAACCAAGTCACAGTTTCTGCCACACTCAAGTGGAGGGCGTTATCCAAGGGCATAAATCCTTGAGAGTTATCTTAGAATGTGTTTGCTGCAATTCTTAATAGTTTACCATATTTGTTGTAAGTTGTTATGTGGTGAATTACATAGATTTTGGAAAAAGAAAATTGTGAATATCTCAGATTTATTCAATACATTCTGGAGAAATGACGATTTGACTTTAGAAAACTTTTACTGGTTATCTGAACAGATAAACGCTGCTTAAATTTTCTTGGGTTAATGGAAATATCTTTCTTTGAAGAAAGTTGTTTCCCTTCATTATAAATCTTTCTGCTCACCAAGCAGCCTTGTAATTTACATTTTGGTCTCCTGCATGAACGTACTTATCACAAGAGCGTATTCTTGAAAAATTATTAATACCACCAGCTACAACTTTGCTGTAAATGATTAAATTGTCACTCTGGCTTCTCTTCATCTTGAAATTTTGTTGAGATATTCCCTCTATGCTTGATCAACTGAGGTGAGTTTTTCCCCAGAAACCCACATAAAGTACATTCATTGGGTGGCTCTGCCTGAAGTGGCCAGTGGGGTTACTTCTTCAGCATCACTCTATGTTACTTCCCTCATGTATTAACATGATCATCATGGCTTTCTGTCAGTGCAGATCTAGAACCCATATTCTTCTGGTATGATAATGGTCTCTCAACAGGGAATTTTTGCAATGGAAACATCTCTCAACGTAGAACTGTTTCTAGGCTGTGATGAATGAGGGCAATTGGCAGAAAGGCAGACACTCGAAGGAGACGAAAGTGACTGGGTCTGGCTTTAGAACTACATATTGTTAAGACACGAGTGGAGTGTTTCTCTCTGTCCTGCTTCTGTTGACCCTTTAAGAATGGGAGCCATAACTCCTCTTCCTGCTTCTCCCCCGCAGAGTTGCCACCTAGTGAGTCATGGCATCCCTGACTCGTCAGCTTTGGAAGTGCTCCAAAAACTTGTGCACTCATTCCATGTTGCTGCTGCACGTAGTAGGTCTCCCTCCAGAATTCAGGAGCATTTCAGGTTTAGAAGAATGAGCCTCAGTCTCTGTATCCTCCACAGGGTACTGGCTGTCTAGCAAGACCCTGGCTCCAGCTTTTTTGACTGAGAAATCTTCATTTCTCACTCAACTCTCCCCACCTACTCACAGCTTTCTCTGGTCTTGGCTATCCCAATGTGAAATGCAAATTGTTTTAGTGCAAATTTACCAGCTCCATTTTAACTTAACCTCCAAGAGCGAATCAACATCATCAGCAGAGAACTAAGCACTTCCCTACCAGTTCCATCTCCCATCCTCAGGGTGGGGAAAGCTCTGGAAGCCAGGCCTACTTGTGTTTCAGACTGGACATTTCCTTCTCCAATCCATGTTCTTCAGCCTGCTTGTTAGACTTCTGTCACCTTTCTTCCCTGTAGGTTTTTTCTTTTATTCATTTTAACTAAATTTCACTTGTGTTGAGGATGAATCTCTCCTCCTAGAGTACCTATTTAGTATTCCCTCCTTCCCTCATCAAAAGAAACATTCCTGAGCATAACCAATCCAGTAGGAACCAATCCAGTAGGAACTACTAGGAAAGTAGTATTTTCAAAGAAGTGTTTTTAAGACTTTAAGAATATCCTGAAGATGTTCTGTCACTTTTGTACTTCATCTATGTTGTTAAGACAAAATATTAAAAGATTAAACCTTCTTCAATACACCGTACTTCACAAGTGACCCCTTTCTGAATAGATATAATTCTTAACATTTGTGTCTGTTTACTATGAAGAGAAATCAACTTTATTTTCTAAAGCTAGATGAGTCAAAACCAAAACGCCAGGAAAGAATTTCTATAGTGCATGGATTTTCTAACACTTTTGAGGTAGAAATAAAATCTCGCTATGACAAAACACCTAACTCTAATAATGCAGTATTGATTTCCATCAAGATAACTACTTGAAGGTCAAAGGAGAAAGCACAGAGTGACAGCCAGAAAATATTTTCTTATTTCATTAAATGATCTGGTAGAATGTCTACCCTTGCAAGGAACTTGGAAAGATCCCCACTTGTAGTAAGTTGCAGTTAAATGAAAACTACATGAAATAAATGGGAGAGTCAACTTCCACGACTGCCTTCATTAGAATACTCACTTCTGGACCCTCCACAAAAACAATTGGTACAGTGCAGAAGACTCCTCGGGAAATACCATCCTCTTCTCCTACTATGCATGGACTCTCTCCCGTTCTCTTTTGGAACAGGAATCCTGTGTCACTAGTCCCCCAAATAGGGTGTGTTTGGGTTAGTTTTAATTTAATCTCATATTGCTTAGCATGAGAATTGAAATATCACATATCTCTAAATATCTCTAAATATCACCTGAATTCAGGTTTTGTTTTACATCTTTGGAGTCTGACAGTTAAAGCATTTTCTGGTGCAGAAGGTTCTGTGATTGCTCTTGTCCGGCAGAAGAATCCATAACCAACCCAGCGATGTGCCACATTCAAGGAGGCACAGTGTCAGCCTGAGGCAGACAGAAGAAGTTATTAGGTGAAATAGAGAGTGCAACTTCTTCCAGAAGCTTCTGGTGATTTTGGTTCTTCAGCCTCTGTTCTTGACGATTAATTAATGCAGTAATGAATATGTATTGGGTCCCGATTATTAAATATCTATTACATTAGTACTTATGTTAAAGGCTCCATAGGGAACAGAAGATACAGTGATGAGATATACACAATGATGATGGCAAAAATAATCCTAGAGATAGTGCAGAAACAACCACCTCTCTTTATTACTTTCCTTCCATGTACTAGGCACTCTTCCGAGTACTTCACACCAATTATCTGAAATTCTCCTTGAGGAAACTGCAAGGTAGGTAATATTAGCCCTCTGTTAAAAATAAAGAAAGCAGGCTCAGAGTAACTTATCCAAATCTTCACGTAGATAATGCATTTGAACAAGAAAGCATCACTATTATGTTAATTATTATGATGATATTATCAACAGATAATTACTGACAGTTGTTAGATGGCTGGGATTATCTGATGCTGAGAAAGTACTTGGTGAGTTGGAATCAGAAGAGAAGGATAGAATTGAATTGAAGGGTTCCGCTCTTCAGGCTACAATGGAATAGTTTTATTTTTGGGACCTGAAAATTAGAGTCTTTATCTAACCAAGATCTTGGCAGTAAAAATAGGTTACTTAATATGTATTTGCCAAATTGTTTCTCCACTGAACTGGATGGGAACGGCCTCTGTCATTATGGTTTTTTCCTTATGTTTTATGACACTTCCACTTTTTGGAGTTAATGATAAAAAAGCAACAACTAAGATACAACCAAGGACAGATCCTATTTTACGTCATTTGCAAAACTGTAAGAGTGGGCTAGGCAGTTATCTTCTTAAAGCTTCACCTTCCTCACCTGTAAAAAGGGGAAAACATTATTTAATGTACTTGATGTGAAAATGAGTGTGATAATATGTACTCGGTACCATTGAAGCACATAGAAAGATATAACTAGGGTGAGAAAATTAGGTTTTGACTAATTGCCATCAAATTTAGTCTTCAAAATAAAAATCCTTAGGTAGTTTATTCATTCCTGTTCTGGACAAGAACTATGTCTAAAATAATTCCAATTTGCCAAAGATCAGCCATATTGTGCAGCCAGACTTTCATCTCGCTCATATTTCAGCACATTCAAAGATCTCTAGGAATTTCCAGGGTTCTAAACTAATGCTGGTTTTGAAGAGTTTTGCTTTTGGTGGTGGTGTTAACAATCAACTAATTTAATATTATTCACCCTTAGGAGTTCTTGGCAAATAGCATGTCATACACACATAATTAAAACATGCAAAAGAACTAAGGCTTTTTAAGAGTTCTAAGGACCCAAACAAAGCTTAAACTTGGCTGTAAATTCTGACTCCCACAGGGGTCTTTTCAGAATGGAAATAATTATCGTCCCCTTCAGGGAAAAAGTAGAATAAAATTTTTGCTTTCTGGTATCTCTTTCTACTTCTACCTGAAGGATGAAAGTGACAAAGGACCATAATCAAAACTTTGGATCTTGGTTAAGGGTTCTAGAACAGAAAGATTTGGTGCTGATCCAGACTGAGACAGTTCTCAATCAAAGCTCTTTATCATTTAGCCCAGCTACAATGTCCCATTTAAATAGAGTTAGGTAGAGGCTGGCCCCGTGGCCAAGTGGTTAAGTTCACGTGCTCCACTTCAACGGCCCAGGGCTTTGCCAGTTTGGATCCTGGGCGAAGACATGGCACCACTCATCAGGTCATGCTGAGGTGGCTGGCGTTCCACATAGCAAAACCAGTGGCACTCACAATTAGAATATACAACTATGTACTGGGGGGCTTTGGGGAGAAGAAGAAAACAAAAAAGAAAGAAGATAGGCAACAGATGTCAGCTCAGGTGCCAATCTTTAAAATAAATAAATAAATAAATAAACAAATAGAGTTAGGTTCAGAGAGTAACTGGACTTTCAGTGTTTTGGAGGATCAAGGTTCAGTTTAATGTCATGATGGTAAAAATTTACAAGATTACATTTTGCAAAAGCCTTTATAAATGGCTTTTCAATGACAGCTTTTGTAAGCAATTCTTAAATCCTGTGGAGTTTTTTAACTGATGTGTTGGAATATTTTGTTACTTTGAAAAGATTTTAACAGTCATTGAAATATTGTGTACCAATTCCAATGAAAGTAGCAAACTCTCTCCTTTCAGTTGCTATCCCTGTCCGACTGAGGAAACAAAACTATTTTTTTAATTGAGGTAACACTGGATTATAACATTATATAATTTTCAGGTATACATCATTATATTTTGATTTCTGTGTAGACTACATCATATTCACCACCCAAAGACTAATTATCACTCGTCACCGTACACGTGCTCTATCAACCCTTTCGCCCTCCCCCCTCCCTTCTGCTAACCACCAATTTATTCTCTGTGTCTATGTGTTTGTTTGTTGTTGTTGTTTTTATCTTCCACATATGAGTGAAATAATATGGTAGTTGATTTTCTCTGTCTGACATTTCACTTAGCATAATACCCTCAGAGTCCATCCATGTTGTTGCAAATGGAAAGATTACAACTTTTTTCCAATAATGACAATGACTTGTCATTCTCAACTGCAAACTTGCATCTACCATATGAATGGAGAACTTTTCTATTTGTCTTCTGCCATAAAGAATTTAAAACTTGAAAAAAATGAGTGAAGGAAATCTAAATAGAAAGAAAGGAAATATTTCAATTTATAGGATTGGAAAATATATATTAGTTCTATTCACATAGATTATTTTGGATTTTTCCAAGCTCCTAAGAATTTAGCTATCACCAGCTCAGAATCTTCTCACAGGTGGAGATTAAGATTATGCTTTAAAGCCAAGCAGAACAGATCTACAAATTTTGGTCAGAATGGTGCCTAGAAGAACATTGCTGACTACTGATTTAGATGAACAGCTAAGCTATTAAAAAAATTCTAGCATCTCACCATGTAATGGAAACCAACATGTCTGATCCACGGTCCGAATATACCTGTTGTAGGTCACCTATTCTCTTTGTGCCTAATTTCTATTTTATAAATTGACAGCAGATCAAAGAGCTCAAAGAGCTCAAATATGCTTTGTCGTTTCCCAGCATCAAAGTGGAAAAATGTGCTCAACCCTAATGAGCTATTCAACTCAATGCATGCTTATTTAATGTCTACTACATAAATGGCTGGACAACATAAAAATGAACAAAACATAGCCCCTACCTTCTGAGATTTTTAGTATAGCGGCTTCTGTCGCAAATTATCTTTCGAAAACTTGGTTATTTTCTCAACTACGACTCTTAAAATAAATTACTGTTTTCAGCTCATTGTTCCATAGTTGGCATAAATTACTGCCTCAGCTTGCTTTCCATATATGTTATATTAACGAATGTCCTTTAAGAGAATTGTTAGTGTAAAATAACTAGGTAACAACCAGATAAGACACTACATATAAGTGACTGAAAATGTAAAATTTATCACATGCCTCTACTACTCGAGGACTACTAAATAACCAAAGGGAATTTCTATCTAGGAGACTACATGCTGGAGTAGGCAAATAAGGAAGACAAGACTGTAAACCAATAAATAAAAATTCCCGCACAGTACGACTTCACAAGGGTAATCTGCTCTGTGGGGGAAGGTGAAGGCCCCAATTATATGTCATACATACACCTAAGAGGAGAACCTGGAATCTGGGAAGCAGACCCAGAGGGTGTCCTGGATATTCTTGCAAGAATGTGTTCTCCCCTTTCCCTTCCTCTGTGGGGCGCTCCAGAAATACGACCGTTTATGCTCATGGGTGGAGTTGCAGCCCTTACCCAAGAGGGTGAGCTCTATTTCCTCTACTACTGTCAATGTGTGCTACCCACCTGCCCACATGGGGTTTGGAGAGGACTGCAGAAAAGAAACAGTATGTGAAATGTTTAAGATTACTACAAAGGATGCTCCTGTTTCTTAAAAAAAAAAACAAACTTGTAATGCAAAATTATTTTTTTTGTGAAGTATGTTTAGGCGTTACGTTGTTTGTCAATGACTTAACAAAAAGAGAATGCAATGAGATCCCTTCCAAAACTGAGATTTTGCAATTTGAAGACGAATGATGTGCATTCAACACTTTGTGAACACAATCGTTTATAAACTGATGCTTGCAAAAGTGATTTGTTCTATGTCATGCCTTTTGCCCTCTGTCTACATCTGTCCAATTTCTCTGAGATACTGAGAAATCAGAATTCATCCATCTCAGAAGGAGGACGTTTTGTCTACACTCTCTAAGGCTGCCCAAGCAGAATAAGCCCCCAAGCAAGTGAATAAAATTGCTCTGGATGGTTAAGTAGTTGACATTATTAGTGGAAATTTTAAACTGTATTGATTTCACCAGATGTTGCTCCAATACATGCAATATTTTTTATAATTTTAAGGTCAAAGAAAATGTTAAGTAGGAACCTCTATGTTGTCTTCAGTGAACAACTTTCCCTATTCAGGTGAAACTTAGAAATCAGCTTTCGAGTCGCTCTCCTTGCAGCTCTCAGCCTTACAGCCCTGTAGGGAGCAGGCAGTCAATGAATCCAGGCTGAAGTGAGCTTCATCTTCGCAGTGCTACTGAAAAGAAAATGTGCTTCAGTTTTTACCTCATTAAGTAATTTATTTTGGAAATTGATACAGTCAAAATAAAGAGGTTAGAATAAGAATAAATAATCAGAATAGTGAAAGGTCAGTTATATATAATCAGGAAACCGTCCAGTATTTTTTGCCCAGGGCTTTTTGTATGCTTATTTGTTTGTTTGTTCCAATGAAAGCGTCACTTTGAATTGTCTGGTAGAAAGAATCTAAGTGGGCATTTTTTAAAAATGCAGCTCCCATATGCCCCATACCCACTTTCTACTATTATTAACATCATATTAGCAGTGTACACTTGTCACAATTAATTAACCAATACTTACATATTTTATATTAACTAAAGTTCATACTTTATTTGGATTTCCTTTGTTTTTACCTAATGTTGTTTTCCTGGTGCAGGACACCACATTGCACTTAGTTGTCATTTCTCTTCAGGCTTTGCGTGGCTGTGACAATGTCTCAGTCATTTTCATCACATCACATCTAGGGTACATGTTATCCCGATGACTTGCCACTGTTGATGTTAATCTTGATCACTTGCCTGAAGTGGTATTTGTCAGGTTTCTCTGCTGTAGAGTTGCCCTCCTCCTAGTTCCATGTTGTTCTCTGAAAGGAAGTCATGTACGCAATCAATCCACACTTAGGGAGTGGGAGTTACGCTCCACTAACTTGAGGCTGAGGTAGCTACATAAATTATTTGGAATTCTTCTGAAAGGAAATTTTTCTATTCTCCAATTTTGTTTTCTTATACAATCAGTAATTTATATGGAAATTTAGTTTGTATTTTGGGTTATAATCCAATATTTCTTTATTAATTTTGTTGTTGAAAATTCTCCAGCTTTAGCTATTAGGAGGTCTTTCAGTTGCCTCCTGTGTCTCTGACATACATTCATCATTGTGGGCTTTTTCAAGCACTTCTTTTCTTTCTGACACTAAAAGATGCTCCAGGATTGCCTAATATATTTCCTGCCCTAGTCCTAGAATCAGCAATTCTTTCAAGTATCTCTGGCTTTTTTTTTTTTTTTTAATCAAAGAACAGTATTAGAAAGCAAGATCTGGATGACAGGTATTCTTGTTGCTTCTGAGATGTCATTTCTTCTAGGCCCTCTTAGCTAACTAAACAAGGAAATACATATTTATATGCTAACCTGTGTATACACATATCTATAAACATCTCTGTATGTATCCATCTGTGTACACACAGATACATACATATATAGCTGGACTTGAGCTCATGCTGATGTCTCCAACTCTAATTTGTTACCATATGAATCATTCAAGCCTTCTTCCTTTGCTGTCTGTAAACCTCCAATCCAACAGTTATAAGCCTGGCTCCCACCATCTGCTACCCACTTATTTAATTGTTCAGTACTAATTGGTCAATTCCAGTACGTATGTATAATGGCTTCACAATTTTTAACCTGTAGGGAGCGACTTTATCACCTAGAGTACAGTGCCTATGTTTTGCCTTTATTGTCTTATAGATTCTACTAATTCCCAACATTACTAAGGTCAGCACCTCTTACTACCACCCTTACCAGTGAGACTGTTTCATACATTTGTACACAGCAGATTCTTTTGTCACAATCTGGATTCCATCCTGGGATCCCCTGACCTCCTAAATGATTTTTTTTTTTAAAAAAAATGGCATACATCAATGTTTCCTATGTGCTATAGAGTTCTATGTGTTTTGACAAAGGTATGGTGTAATGCATCCATCATTAAAATTTAGTACAAAAACGTTTCACTACATTAAAAGTCCATTGGTTTTCCCCTAATCAACTCTTCCTCAGCCCCAAACTCCTGGAAACTACTTATTTGTTTACTGTCTCTGTAGTTTTGCCTTTTCCAGAATGTCATCTCAATGGAGTCATACAGTATGTAGTCTTTTCAGATTGGCTGCTTTTTCATTTGCAATATGCCTTTAAGATGCATCCTGCATCATTGCATGGATTGGAAGCTCATTATTTTTATCACTGAATAGTACTCCATTGTTTGGTTTTGCCGCAGTTTGTTTATCCATTCATCTGATTAGGGATATCTTGATTGCTTCCAATCTGGGTCAATTATGAATAAAGTTAATATAAAAATTCATGTTTTTGTGTGGACATAAGCTTTTTTCCAAATATATTGGGTAAATACCTACCAGTGTAACTGCTGGATCATATTGCATAAGTCTGCTTAGTTTTGTAAGAAACTAGCAAACTGTCTTCCAAAGTGGCTATACCATTTTTCATCCTAACCAATAACTGACTTCTTGTTTCTGTGAATCCTTGCCAATGAGTGGTATTCTGAGTTTTTTTGAACTTTAGCCCTTATAATAAGTGTGTCGTGCTCTCCCGCTATTGTTTTAACCTCCAATGTTAAAATTTTCCTAATGATAAATGATGTTGAACATCTTTTCATAGGCCTATTTTAAATCAATATATCTTCTTTGGTAAGGTGTATGTTCATACCTTTGCTATGTTTATTTTGGTTAACTATTTTCTTGTTGAATTTTAAGAATACTTTATGTATATTGGGTACATATTAGGTATGTATTTTTCTCAGATATGTGTTTTATAAATCTTTTCTCAATCTGTGGCTTGCCTTTTCATTCTCTTAATAGTGCTTTATGTTGAGAGAAGTTTTTACCTGTAGTAATGTCCAACTTGTCAAATTTATCTTTCGTGGTCGGTGCTTTGGTGTTATATCTAAAAACTCATCACCAAAACCAAAGTGACCTTGATGTTCTCCTATGCTTTCTTCTAGAAATTTCACAGCATTATGTTTTATTTTTTAATCTTTGATCTAATATGAGTAAATTTTTGTGTAAGGTGTAAGATCTTCATCTATTTCTCTTTTTAGGCATACATTTGTTGTAAAATTATCTTTTCTCCATTGAATTGTTTTTATAACTTTGTCAAAGAGCAGTTGACTATATTTGTGGGTCTATTTCTGGGGTCTCTAATTTATTCCTTTGACCTATATGTCTTTTCTTTCCACTACCATGATGTCTTGTCTACTGTAGGTTTATAGTAATTCTTGAAATTGGATAGTGTGAGTCCTCCAACATTGTTCTTCAGTATCCTGTTGGCTATTCTATGGCTTTTACCTTTCCATATAAAATTTTAGAATCAGTTTCCCCGTATATACAAAATAGCTTTCTGGGAGTTTGTTTGAGATTACATTGAATCCATAGTTCAATTTGGAAACAATTGACATTTTCACGGTGTCAAATATTCTCACAGATGAACATAAAATATGTCTCCATTTATTTAGATCTTATTTGATTTATTTCATCAGTGTTTTTGAGTTTTCAATATACAGATTCAGTGCTTATTTTCCTAGAATTATATCCAAGTATTTCTTTTTTTGCAAACTTGTAAATAATATTACTTTTTTAAATTTTAAAATTCTCATTATTAATTGATGGAAATCAATTAGCTTTTGTATGTTGGACTTGTATCCTGTGACCTTACTATACTCAGTTATCAGTTCCAGGTTAGTTTTGTAGATTTTTTTAAATAGACAGTCATGTCATCTGTGAAAAAAGCAAGCATTATTTCTTCCTTTCCAATATGTATACCTTTTATTTCTTTTTCTTGTCTTATTGCACTAGCAATACTCCCACAATGATATTGAATAGGAGGAGCAATAAAGAACATTGCCTTGTTCCCAGTCTTAGAGGAAATGTCCCATTTCTCATCATTAAGTGTGAGGTTACTTATATGTTTTTGTAGTCGTTCTCTGTCAACTTGAGGAAATTCCCCTTTATTTCAAGTTTGCTGAGAGTTTTGATCAAGTGTAGGTATTGGATTTTGCTGTGTGCTTTTTCTGTATCCATTGATAAGGTCATAAGAATTTTTATGTTTTATATATGGTAGATTATATTGATTGATTTTTGAATATTTGACCAGCCTTGCATATCTGGAAAAAAAAATCTCACTTTGTCATGGTGTATAATAGTTTTCATGTATTGTTAGATAAAATTTGCTAATAATTTTTGAGAATCATTTTGTCTACACTCATGAGAGATATATTCTGTAGTTTTCTTTTCTAATAATGTCTTTATCCAATTTTGTTGTTAGAGTAATGCCGTACTTAGTGAATTATGAAGTGCTCTTTCTGCTTCTATTTGTTGAAAGAAATTGTGCAAAATTGGTATTATTTTGCCTATTTCAAAGGTAGAAGCACTTGTCTGAGGTACTTTACTAGAAACATTTGAAGGAGTACATTAGATTTGTTATCGGTTATAGCAGATTGTTTCTTAATGTATAAGAGTCTGTCTCAGTTCTCATGATTTTCTGAAAGAATTTGAGATTATTAAAAGGAGAAATGCAACTTCACATTATCTTATAGACTTTAGGAATATGTTTGTCTCAGAGAAAACTCACTGAGATTAGTCTAATCCAAATTCTGTAGTTTGCACAGGAGGAAGGAAGTGAGGATTTCTGCTTAGCTAGTAAGCTAGATTACCTCTTACCTGAAAAGCAACAGTGATCATTCATGGTAGCATCTTCTTCTCAAATCAAAACAGGGTGTCCTTTCATCCTGATTTACTCAGTACAGTCTCATTTTGCCTATTGTTCAATCTACTTGTCCAGTTTGGCTTTCGCATTGGGTTTTTCAGTTTTAAAAAAGTGTTGTTAATTGTTGTGTGAAAATAAGTTGGGATGTTTGAGCCAGACTTCCACATTATACATCTATCTTTTTTGGCTGTCATCTAACTACATAAATAAACATATATGTCCTACAGTGACACTAAACTTCTTTTTATAAACATATCCTTTATGTTTTGCTTGTTTTTGCTACAACCAAATTGAAAATATTTAGTCAAATATTAAATAAATATAGATCAAAAAATGTCAGCTTTTATGGCTGTGAATGAATTGTAGTTAGTGAAAACAAAGCTTGCATGTAGAAAAAATTTATTCCTACAAAAACAAGGGTGAAACTAAATCACACAATAGGAATTCAAGTGTACGTAGCTTAATGTTTAAATTTATAATTGCATTTTGGAATACCTCACCTTGTGAGAAGAATCTTTTGGTGAAGCTCTCATTTTTAATTTGATATATTTATACTCAGAGAGCTCAGTATAATCAGGCAGAAGAGGATGAGAAATGGGAATTAGTGATTTATAAATATGAGGATATTTACCCAAATAGGGGTGAGATTTAATAACTATGTTAAACTAAAAACTGCTGAATAACTATGCCCTTCTATTTAATCTCTGGAGTTAATCAGGAAGAGTGGGCATGACGATGGCAGTGTGGTTTACAAGGGGCAAGGTTGATAGTGATTATTAGAAGAAACCCGTTCTATCTCCGTACTTCATTGAGTTAAGGATTCACAAAAGAAGGTACATGGTGTGAATATCCACGCACTTTCTAATGCCAGATAATTCAGAATCAGCTTTACCCTCTTTATTCTTGATCTCACAAACCCTATTGATTTTACTTCCTGTCTGTCCTGGGTGTGTTAACTCCTTTCCAGCACCACCACCTTCACCTGGTTCAAGCCACCATCAGCTCTCACTTGGATTAATGCAATTTTCCCCCAACTGTTCTTTCTGTCCCCATTATGGCTCTTCTCCAAGTTATATTTCACACAGCAACCAAAATAACATTAAAGAGCAAAACAACAACAAATAAATAATCAATCCGATCTGCCCCTCTCTTATTCTATGAAGTAGCTTCTTCAGAAAATAAAACCTAAAATAGTTTACATGATCCAATTGGCCCTGTGAATGACATTTATCTACTGCTTCAGCTTCATCGCCCATCACTCAATTATTTGCTCCCTATATCCCAGGTGTACCTGTATTTCCTATTTCCTGAAAATCTAACTTCACCTCCCATCTCCCGGTACCTTCATTCTTGCCCTTTCCCTGGACTGTCGCTCTGCCGTCCTTCATCTAGCTATCTCTTTCTCATCCTTCATGCCTCAACTAAGTGTCCCCTACTTCACCTTCCCATACTTGAATTTCTCTAAGCCCTTATTGATTCTGACAATATTTGCTATTTTCACTTTGCAAAATTCATTATGGTTTTAGTTAAATGCATTGTGTGACTATGTAGTTTATATCTGTTTTACCTTTAGACCCTATGTTCTATGGCAGCGTGAAAGCAAGTGAAGGGAGAAACCACATCAGCTTTATTGACTGAATGCTTGAAAAGACATGGAATAGATTGCCCTCTCAAGAATGTTATCTGGGAAAGAAAACTCTCAGTTTTTCAAGTGATGATAGAAGTATTGGCCAGTCAACACCATGGCAGTGGTTTTCATCACCTCCTATAAGGCATTTTGTTAGCCCCTCCAGAGCTTGGCATGAGCTGATAGAGTCAAGAATCTAATAAAACTGGAAAAGCGTGACTCTGTTGACTGAACACCTAACTACATTCCTGAAGACGAGGAGTGTTTTCCCAGTTTTGCTATTAATTTTCTCTGTGGTCCTGAGCAAAGCACTAAGCATTTCCAAGGACAACTTCATCCCTTCAGCAAAATGCTGACTTGGCTCCTTAGGGAAATAAAATATTATAATCCATTTCAGATTTTAAAAATTATATTAAAATGCTAAGCAATTACTTTCTTATGATGTAATATTGATCACAATCCAGCCATCTTATTGACCTAAAAACATATTAATTATTGATGGACATTGTCTGCCTGAGACTCTAATCCAATTAAACATCGTTGTCGTCACTCTCATGGTAAAGGTGCATCCATCACCAGAACTGTTCACTGCTAGACAGTTTGAATGCCCTGTCGGTGTTACTCTGTGAGTGGGTTGCTTTGCAGCTAAAAACATGACAAAGAATGAGGAGCTTGATTCTAGTAAGATGTAAAACACACACTCAAATGCCTCATTAGATTTTTCCTAGGATGTGGCATGTACAGTAGAACATTTAAACTATTAAAGTGACTTCTTCCAAATACACCAAGGGAAAAAAATTTGGCTGAAGATAGACCTTCTCCTTTCCTTAGTTTCTAAAGGCACAGAATTCTTCTAGATTTAAGATAGTATCATTACTTGGCAAAGCAGACCGCATGCTAAGTAAATTCAAATTGGATAAACAGGACCACCTGACTTTATTTGTATTGTCTCATATATCCAAGTTTGTTAACAGAAAATACAGTGCCAGAAAGTCATTGCTATAAGAAGGCAAGAAAGTCCACCACAAGAGAGGTGATGGGTGTTAACTATTGTGATGGGTGTTAATATTGTTGTGATCAGTTCATAATATATACAAATATTAAATCATTATCTTGTACACATGAAACTTACATAATGTTATATGTCAATTAGACCTCAATGAAAAAAAGAAAGTCCAATTTTATTCTGGGTATATAAACAAATTCGTGGTTAAAAATAATATATTCTTAGGATGAATTCTCTTATTTACCATGCAATTGATTTACTTTAATATGGAGAGAAAATCAGATGTATTCTTGTAGATTTTTAAAACAATGGGACCAATTCACAAAAACTATAGAGACTCATGCACTAGTTCAATAAAAAGAAAAGTTTTCTAATTACTGGAATATCCAAGAACAAGGTGAGCTTGCTTATGACATAGTGAATTCCTGGTCTTGGGGAGTATAGGCCTGACGGTCACTGTAAGATAAAAATCTCACATGAGGCAGAAGGTTTAATGAAGGATTTCTGACAGCATTTCTGCCTTCAAGGTTCCAAATGTGGGCCATAGTAATAAGTCCTGCCCCTAGGTAATGTTCACAGCCTAATTTCATCCTTGACTATTGCTATACTAGTTATCCACGAGACAGCTCAGGTTGAGAGTCTCTGATGATGTTTCAGTCAGATGATGCCCAGAGCTGTAGTGATCTGAAGGCTAAAATAGGATGGAGGGTCCAATTTCAAGGTGGCTTTCTTGCATGGATGGCAAGCTGGTTCTGGCTATTGTCCCGGAGACTCAGTTCCTCTCTATGTGGGCTTCTTCACAGGAATACTTCAGTTTCCTCATGATGTGATGCCTACCTCCAAGGTGAACAATCCGAAACCCTAAGGCAGAAGGCACAATGCCTTTTAGAACTTAGCCTCAGAAGTCACTTATTACCACTTGAATAAATTTGGGAGGGAACTACACAGGGACATAAATATTGGGAGGCCAGGCTGATGGGAAGACATCCTGGAGACTAGTACTATAGGCTTCTACCTTCTACCGCCAATGTTTCACGTCTATCTCACAAGCAAAGTACACTTATGCTTTGTTGGGAGACAATTCTCCATGGGTCTCTCATATCTCTTCACATCTTGTGAGCAGAGGCGCTGACTGCACTTTGTTTCAGATTCTCTTTTCAGGGATGTTTGTATAATAAACAGCCATGGAAGATACAGTTTTTTCCTTTAGAGAAAAAGACATATTTGCTTATAGCCTTGAAATACAGTATCTCCCTGTGAAGCGAAGTAAGGCATGCTTATTATACAGTAAGACAAAGATAATGTCTTCCATTGGGCCAAGGACAGGCAAGATTTCTATCTACTATATAAAAAAATTGGCTTCCTGAGCTCAGTGTTCCTCTCCCGTAACGCAATCTGCTCTGTGTGCAGGCATCTACCTGGGCCTAACTGCATCGAACCCATGCTACTTGGGGGCCAGGGGAACTGATACAATTATGCTTATGGTCATTCCCCTTGCTGTGCCTCGAGTAATAAAGTTCCTTTTCTCTGACCAGGGAGTCTCACGTCTCCTACCAGCATCTGTGAAACCGTAGCAAGCTAAGTTGTTACCATGTAAGTATGGTAAACTCCACCCCATTCTTATCCCATTACAGCATCAGCTTGAAGCCCAGCATCTTATCATCTAAAACTGGTCTAGGTGTGAATGTGAGCTTACTTCCTCTCAGTTTGAAGACCTGCCAACTAGGGAAGCAAGGTGTCTCTCCATATACTCAACGTGAGTGGTGGGACAGGTGTGTAGCACAGGTAGGACAGAACAACTGCCATAGACCCTCCTCTTCAAAGAGGGGTACAGAGGGCATCCATGAGTAATTTATCTATAGGAAAATCTCTGCAGAAAAATCCAGTTGAGCACATAATACCGGTTCCTAGATGAAGGCTCAGCATTACTGCCTAAGATCTTGGTTCCAGTCTCTGAGCTTTTGGTTCTGACCTCTGAGTCACCTTTCCTTCTGGATAAGAAATGGTTGAGGTTTGCACCCGAGTGGTTTTCTCAGCCTGCTTCCTGCTCATAACAGTTGAGGGGTCCAAGGTCTCTTTGAATTTTGTACTGACTCTGCCTCTTTTAGTCCAAGTTGGTGGTATTTCATCTAGTACTATTGTACTAAAAATACATGGGTCTCATGATTTTTCAGGGATTCACTCCATTGGAAAATAGACACACACACACAAATATCATCAAAGTAAGCCCTTCTTTCCCTTTTGCTTCCTGTAATACTGCTGTAGGACAAAACACCTTTACAATTCTTGGAAGTTATATCTTTTTAATTGATAATATGTGTAATGCATGCCTTTCACAGCCTTAGAAAGGTTTTTGTCTGTTTGAGGCTCCATCTTAAACATTTCTGAGATCATTTCAAAAAGGTTTTATATTCACACCCTTGACTTCACCAACGAACCAGGTTTTACTGACAGTGTCCTGGGTTTGATCTTTGCCTGGAAGCATTTTCTTTATTTTAAGATCTTTTACTATCTGGGGAGTGTAGCAGTGAGAAACGCTTTTATATTTGAACCCAACTCCTGGTTCCTTTACATTTAACAGGGTTTTTTTTTTTTATCACCTTTCTCCCCTCTCTCACATTTTTCTATTCATCACTAGAGGAAGCCAGACAGCACCTTCAATACATTGCCTAGAAATCTCCTTAGATAAATCTCAGGTTAATTATGCACGTTTTTTCTATTTTCCATCTTATGTAGGTAATAGTATTGCTATACTTTTTGCCACTTTATAACTTTATAAATGGGACCCCATTCCTCAAATTATGTTAAGCACACACTATTAACCTTCTTGAAGGCCATCATGCTCTGCCAACAGCCTCTTCAAAGCATTTTAGGATTTCACTAACTCTTTTCCCAAGGTCCTTCCAGCTTCTGAACACTGTGGAGTCCCACCACCAATCCCACATGTTTTAGAATTTTTGTTATCACAGCACTTCATTTGTTTGTGCTAAAATCCATACTAGTTAACTAATTTTGTGTAATAAATCACCCAAAATCCGTATCTTAAAACACCAATAAGCATTCATTATCTGTCGTGGTTTCTCCTGGTCAAGAATGCAGGAGCAGCTTGGTAGGGAAATTCTGGTTTGAAGTCCTTTGTTTAGCCGCAGTCAGGTGCTGGCTGGGGCTGGAGTCATCTGAAGGTTTGACTGGGGCTGGGGAATCCTATTTCAAGGTGTCTCCCTGACTTTGCTGTAAAATAGCTCCTGGCTATTGGTCAGGGATCTCCACTCCTCTCCACATGGGTCTCTCCATGGGGGCTGCTCGAGTGTCCTTATGGAACAGTGTCTGGTTTACCCCAGAGCAAGTGATTTAAGAGAACTTTGCAGGCGGTAACTGCAATGCCTTTTATGATCTAGCCACAACTTCCATAGGACTTAATTGATCACGCAGGACCAGCTCTGACTCAATGTGAGAGTGGACTGCACGTCGGCATGTGGACTATGTTAAAGAAGTAAGGACCACCGGAGATCTTGCAGACCTACTACTACTTCTGCCAGTTGTGCTTCTAGAAGTTTAGAAGAGCTCCACATGACCCATGTAGGGAAAATAAGTGGTGAGAACAAAACTATTCATGTGATGGACGTTGTTACTCAGAGGAATATCATCAGACTCTAAGGTTTGTGAGTAATTCAAAGGTAGGAACGAGGGATGATTCAAAATCATGTTACCAGATTGGGGTGTATGTGTATGTGTGTTTGTGCTTTTAGTTTTTTTTTAATGTGAAATCGGATATTAAAAAAATATGTTTCTATGTTGGAATAACTTCAGATTTACAGAAAAGTTGCAAAGATGCTATAGAGAGTTCCCAGATAACTTTCACCCAGTGTTCACATCTTATATAACCATAGAACATTTGCCAAAACTAAAAAATAACATTGGTGCATGACTACTAATTAAAATCCAGACTTGACTTGGATTTCAGTTTTTCCGCTAGTGTCCCTTTTCTGTTCCAGGATTCAATCCAGGAAACCACATTGCATTTAGTTAGTATAGTTTTAAAGCATAGGATCTCACCCTTGAACCACAACCTGCCCTATTTCCAGCTCTCCTTCTCCCTTTCTACCACCACAATCATTTCAAACCGTATTGAGATGTCCAGTCCCTGGTCTCTTTGCTTTCTCCAATCAGTCTCCTCCTGGATTTACTTTATTCTCTATCCTTCTGGAACACAGGTTTCACTACACTGATGGTCATTCAGTTGTCGCTATAGCAACTCTTTGCTCTCCCTGGGTTTTCACTGCCCTTCAACTGAAATTTCCATCTCTGAGTAAGTTAAGTCTTCAAATCGTGCCCTCACCACCCCCATTCTGAGATCGATGAGCACTCTTGGAGAATATCACACTCTTGCAGACTAGAGCCTCTGGAAGTTCACACCTCTACCTCCAGAGTTTCATCTCTGCTGCCTAACAGTCCTGCTGTGTATCCCTCATTGCCTCCCTCTACCGTCCCCTGTTTAAAACCTTTCAAAGATTCCATCGCCATTTTACACTTTGTATACTATTACACCTACCCCAAACTTCGTTCAGAAACCTACCTCACCAATCTCACTAAGGAAATACAGGAATTGTCAAGAGCATCCCAAACTCTTCCACAGCTGCACCTACCCTGATTAATTCCACACTTTCCTGCACCTGCTCTCATTATTCCTTCCTCCTGCTCAGTGGAAGAGATTCTGCTTTTGACGGTGGACACATTATGCTTGTGATGCACACTGCTGCTCCTGGGGAACCTCACTCCACTAATGCTCCCAACTCGGCATGAACCTTTAACCCTTCCTCACTTTCTGCCCTGCTTCAGCCTGTCCGTAGGTTCATGTACATTTCCTGTCTTAGAAAAGCTTTCCTGCAATCCTACTTCCCCCTTTTGACTACCTCCCAAAGCCTTTCCTTCAGTTTCAGATGCTGGGACCTACATTCATTGTCTCGGCTTCCCTTTTAATCATTCGCTCCTCAATCTTGACAGTAGGGCATATGCCCCATTGCTCCCTGAAGCTGATCTTGCTGAGGACACCAGAACCACTACACTGTCAAATGCCACTGAATGTCATCATTTATCTTTCTTGAACCCACTGCAGGATTGGACTCAAATGACCTAATCTTTCTTTCAAAACACGTTTGTCCCTGAGCATCAAGATGACAAGGACCTTCTCCTCTCCTGATCTTGTGTCTGTGTGTGTTTTTCTCTCTGAATGCTCTTTATGAATGTTTGCAATCCTCTCCTTCTCCACTCTTAATATTGAGGTTTCATCTTGGCTTCCTTTCTGTATTCTCTCTTCATGGTTAGTAAAATGATCACCCGAGCCTTCCTGCAAACTCTCACCCTGCTGGCTGCAGACGGAATTATGCCAGGCTTAGGTTTCTTCATCCCTAATTTATTTTTACAGCATGGATATTAAAATAATCTTTAAAAACCATATTATTCTGAAAACATGCATGAAGCTTAGTGACAAATGTTTAAAAATCTTTTCTTAAATTTGACCCACATTTTCTCAGAAGTAGTGAATTAGCGTTTGATATTATTTGAATTATTTTGATATTATTTGAATGCTATTTCCTAAAGATATACATAAGTTAAAATTTTTAATGCTCATCACTTATTTTTTCATTTTCACTCTTTCCTCACAGAAATGTAAGATATTTATTGCTATTCCTGTTCTTTCCAGTGGCTCTGCAAACAAGAATATCAGAAAGTAGTGCTGGAGACTTAAATTTCCCATGTAATACTTATACCAGAAATTTCAGTATTTGCGTAACTTAATACTCTAAACTTCTGATGGATCATACTTTTTTAAACTCTCCTTTGGTTTAAAGTTACTCTAAATCAATAGTTGGTAAAGGCATTATATTTTTAATTGATATGGACGTTTTATCACTCATATTTTATTTATTTATGTTTATCACTCATATTTTAATTGCTCCAACTAGAAATGTTAAAAAAGGTATTTTTCTATTCTATCTCAAATAATTTGAAGTAAAGTATGTTCCGTATTTAAAATGATTCCAATGTTAATGGAGCTTTTGTTACATAAGCGAGGGGTTTTTTTTCTTCCTTATTCTTGGAGGACACTGCCTCATTCCCTTATAGCTCCTTTTTGAATGGGCGATACATTAACATAATTTAAAATTCACAACATACAAATGAGTATGCAATAAAAGTTCTCTTTGTAGAGCTGCATTTGATGGATGCAATCTGTTTACTTAAGCAGTTCCTGCTGCGAATATTTGGGTTGGTTCCCAAGTTTTACTATCACAAACAATGCTCAGTGAGAAAGCTTGCACATATATTATCTTACATTTGTGCTGAAATATTGGTCATATATTCTCACATATGACATTACTATATCAAAGGGTATTTGCACTTATAATTCTGATATGTGCATTCCCAAATTGCCCTCCGTAGAGGTTGTGCCAATTTACAATTTTGTCAGAAATGTATGAATGTCTGGCTTATTGTGAAAACAAAGTTTGATCTTCCATAACAAGTTTCTGCCATTCTCCACTTCCAGAAGTTTGCAGCAAGCTCAGTTCTTATAGTGACAATTTCAGACTCTGTGGTTTGCATAGAAATACTGTGAGGGTATGTGGAGCCAACCCCAAAATGACAGTTTTGAAATTCTTGAATATTCCACTATGTGGCTTTATGCCCCCACCAAAATACTGGGAAATTTTCAGCTTGTTGCCCTTTCTTCTGTGAGGTGAAATCTGAACCCATGTGGAGAAGCCCTGTGTTGTCATTCTTATTTGAAAATGGGTGGAGGAGAAGGGGAAAGAGGTAAAGGAAAATTGCACCAGGTGTAACTCTCCATGAGCTATGATACAGCCCTCAGAGTAGCTTTCAAAGAGTCTCTTATTTTCTCCATTCTCACTTCCTTTGCTGATACATTAGCAATTAATTCCTAAAGAAATTTGATGTAGATTAGAGGAACAATTTTAAATAATATAAAGATGCAAAAATAAGAAAAATAAAAGCAGGATTAAGCCCTGGTGTAAAGTTAATATACAAATAACTCATTAAAGCTGGATTGAGAATATTATTGTGAACTCCTTGGTAGCTTAAACAGAGAGGGAAATAAGATCAGTTTTATAATGCATAGTGGCCATAAGAAAGAAAGATAGTTTATTTAGTAGAAACACATCTATTTCTGGTTCTTAATCTTGATAATCTTTTCTCTCAGTGGTTCTCAGTAGTGAGTAAAGTGCTCAGTGAGATCTCCACCATAAACTCCTAACACAGTTCCTGTGACTTTTTCTTATGCATCCTTTACTGTAGGAAAAAGGTAAAGTGCAGGCAGTGTAAGTGGCACGAACCAGAGCCCAGACAACGCATTGGAAACTCAAAGCTCTCCGGTCATCTTATTTAATCAAAGTTTGCCTTCAGATCTCTGTTTAAACGTCAGTTTTGCCACCCTTGAGTAAACTCGTATAAGTCCCTGAATATTGCTGAATCTCATCTGTTGAGGATAATAATAGCTACCTCGCACGATTGTTTAACAAATTTGAATCGCATACATGTTTTGTTTTGTTTCGATTTAATCCATAACAGTTAGGGAGGGTCTTGATGATGGTCATGATGGAGATCTTAGCTTCGTTCAATATCATGTGGCAGTGAGTTCAAGGTTACGCTCTCTGACACATAACGGAGGGCTCATATTCTATGTTGTTCTTTTAATTCCAGGCCTTTTTATATTTACTTGAGTTGAAATGGCCTAGACATCTTCTTTAACAAGTGAAGAACCCCAGGCAGGGCAGATACCCCTCCTCCATGCTGGAGAGGCAAGGACACAGGTGTGCTTTCAGAGTCTCATAAAATCATTGTCCTATCAATAGCTGGCTCCTCAAGCAACTGCTCCCACCCATCTTGACCCTTGGGGTGTATTAAATTTCAGGTCTTGCTCGAGCCTCAAAAATAAGTTAGCCATTGTATTAATCAATTTTCTCCTGTGTAAGAAACAACCACAAAATTTCAGTAGGCTGCAAGGGTCGTGGGTCTGAAGTTCAGACGTGATTAAGCTGATCTGGACTGAGCTCATCTGGGTCATGCGTTCCAGGCTTCCAGTTTCAGATATGCTCCCCATGTCTTCATTCTGGAGTAGAGGCTGAATGGGGCAGGGGCCTCCTGAGGCACACTGTTTCCATAGTGGACACAGGTGCACAAGAGCCAAGCCAAAGTTCACAAGCACATTTAAAGCTTCTCTTCTATCAAGACCACTGACTTTCCCTTGGCTAATGTAAGTCACATAGCCAAGTCCAATACCAACTGAGTGGAGAGGTACCCTCCACCACGGGGAAAGGCACTGCACTGTTACTTCCATGCACAATCCTACTACAGCGAGAGAGTAAAGAATAGAGATGGTTAATCCAATCTACCAACAGCAGAGTAGGGCTATTAGTTTGGATCCTGACGGACCACTCTGATCAATGGATAGTGGGCAGGAATCTGGGCTTCTTTGACTATAAACAGCAAACCCATACTCAATAAAGTTATCTCCAGCATCTTCCTTCTTTATCAACCAGACAGGGGTCCTTCAAAACATGTATTATGTTTCAGTTTTTTCAAGATACCAAAAATTCCACAATAATATTTGAACTTTACAGTGTTTTGGATTTTATCTTTCCAATTTAATTTTCTATGATATTTTTCTGATGTGGACTGTATGTGTGTCAATGTATTAGTATCTATGTATTTTGGGGTAGGTGAGATGGTGATGGGTAACTACCTGGCCCTTTGTCAAAGTAGGCACCAACAATTTGCCTCATGTTTCGGGGACTCATTCAATTTAAACCATCAGCAATCCATGGGTAGTAAGAAATAACCAATAATTTTGAAAGACCAGAAAGACCACCAAGACACAGATCAATTATCCCAACCCTGTTGTCACAACTTTGAGCAAGGTTGTCCTCCAGAACAATTATGTCAGGGAGGAAATGAGGAGGAACAGGTTGCCCAGTTCTAAAACACATCAGATGCTAATAAATATGGAGTTATTCCCTCTAATGCAATCTGTGATTTTCTCTAGGTTAAAAAGTGAGTAAAATTTCCTCCATATCTGGTTCCCTGGATTATATTTTACCTAATAAGACTAGTTGTATAAATTCATTTGGTCAAGAGTTTGCATTTACAACCTATCTCCCAAATCAGTTCTAGAAAATTCTACTTTATCAGGGTATTAATAAGCATTATCATCCCCCAAAATGTCAAATCCATTTGAGAAATCATTAAAACAAGTTATTTGTTATGAGTTTAGTCATAAGGTTGAATCAACTAATAGGCTTTCAACGTCTGAGAGCCGGCATACGATATTCATGGTTTCCCGTGCTCACTAGACTGCAGAATCCCTTCTTTGGGGAGCATCTTGGGCAGCAGTCTTTTGGGGGAACAAGATAAGGGAAAGGCTTCTCTAGGAGTGACCCCTGGGAACTCCATCCCCTCATGTGCAGTGGGGGCTGTGGTGGCTACTGGGATCCAGTGGGGCTTCCTATTGGGAAAGCAATGGGTGCTTGTGCCTCAGGTGACTGACAGGCCCATCCTACTCAGATAAATAACTTACAGACAGAATTTCATTGATGAAAAAACATGTAGGGGGAGAAGGAAGGGGCCTTGGAACAGCATACTCAACCTTTGCATGTAAACAGCAGACAGCCTTCCGGTTCAGGTGGGGTCATTACCTGTAATCACACTATTCGTTCCTTCACATATGTTGCATTTGCTTCTGCTCCCAACAGACTTTGAAAGCCAAATCAATTAGTCTTCCCTCTTCTTGACTCAGCCACTTCCTATTATAAACATAGTTATTTTGAGGGCAGAATAGAAGCCCATGTTCCTCTCCTCATGTAAATTCTAACTGAAAGAGATGAAGGTGGGTTAGGGAGAACACTCTGCACAGGGAACGTGGGTCGTACAGGTAACTGGAGGACGGGAAGGGCAGCGACCATGTCTATCCTTGGCACAGGGTACCCTGTTTGGCGCAAACTCAATAGTCTGTTTGTAAATAAATGATAAATATGAAGAACTGAGAGTTTTCCGGCAGAAGCATCAGGCTGAGAGTCTGCTGAATTTGTGTGAGATGGAAGGAATTCTGATTTTGAATAAAATTTTCAAAGCAAGGATTGGGTGGTTTACTGAAAAGTACGATTTGTATTGATAAACTAAGATTATATAAAGGCAGAAAGGCATGGCTAATGTGATCATTTCCCAGGTAATCAATGACGCAGAAAGGGCCCGTGGAACTGGGAAATCATGCAACTTGGATGTTAATATTAAAACTTCGGCAGTCTTCTGACTTTAGCTATCGTAAAATGGCAGGCAATTAAGAGAGAAAACTTTCCTCACTTAGGACTTTGTGTGGCTCAAGGACATTCAAAAATGACGTTTGCAATAATATGCCCACAAGAAATCACACCCTTCTGAAAGACAAGCAGCTATTAAAAAATATATTTAATATATTAAAATTCAAACCATATATCAGAATCTAAATTAAAAAGTATTTTTGCATGTGTTTAACCATCTGGTGATCCACCCCCCGACTCTGACCCCAATTGCCCCAGACCTGCTCTCTGCAAGTAACCACTTTAAACAAGGTCTGGTTTCCTAATTGTTCAGATAGCTATTATTATAACTCTAATCATCAGGAAATAATTTGTGTTTTATGCTGACGTATTTATATCAGATTCTCTACCTCTAACATAAAAAATTTCTCATATTGGATGGGGGAGAGAGAAAGACAGAGAGAGGAAGAGAGAGACCAAGTGGGTGTGGGTAACATGTATGAAATTTAGAGCTTTTCAAACACCCCCCGGTGTGCTTGAATACACACACCAAATAAATTATGAATTACAGTTAAGATGGACCCTTATCTTTCTCAAATTGGGAATTTAACACGGAGCTAAACAAATATCATTATTCCGAGAGACAGTGAGGGCCAGGTTACACAAAACCTCGAGCCTTCCTGCCATCTTGATGAAGATAAAAATATTACAAATCTAAGTCTAGGAGATTAAAACTCACAAATCAAATTCAAATTTAAATACCCTACATGCTCAGTTTTTCTTTCCTTTTCATATCCTTCTTCCTCCTCTTTTCTTAAGCTGCAGTGATATATTTTGCAAAAATTCAGCATTGCTGTTACCCCTATAAAAGTGGCTGCCAAGAATTACACCCCTGCTGGCCACACCCATCTTGGAGTGAAGGACACATCAGGCTGAAACCTCTAATCCCTTCTGAATGGGATCGCATGGAATCCATTTCCTGCTTTGTCCCATTAGTTGTTTCAGACGTGGAGGTTGACTGATGGAGTCAATGTTTGTGCTTCTGAGGAATGTCACACTCGGGTGTAGGGGTTGGCTTCAAGCCCAGTGGCCACCTCCTGCTGTGATCCCAGGTTCCTGTGTTGCCCTCCCCCAAATCTACCCTGATTCTTGATTCTCTGAATCCTTGACTCTTTCAGCTCTGTAATCTTACCATTTACAAAAGACCATTGTAGTGTGGATCATTTCCAAAGGGTAAAGTAGGAAATGTTTAGCAGATTTTATTGTAGTTGGGTATTTCCCATCCCTCTAAGATCATATTTTTAATAAATAGGACCAGAGCCGGAGTCCAACCGGAACCTTGATTAGGGGCTTGTCAGAGAGGGTGGGGTGGTTGGGGAGAAGAAAGAATGGACATGTGAAGTACCATAGCCCATATTTTCCTGTTTGAGAAGCTGCCTAAAAGCTAGCTCTGGACATTTTCTAGAACTTTATAGGGAAAGGTCAGAAGAAATCTATTCACAATTAGTCCAAAGTGCAATTTTCTAATCAGATTCAGAAAGCAGTTGCACTTCCTTTTTAGCATTGCACGTGTGGAAAGAGTAACTGCTTTTGGTCACCAATGCCCACTTGGCGGACACTTCTTACGGTCACACATTCTTTTGATGGGGGCTTTGGCTATTTGTCTTACTGTTTGCTCAGGTTGTCCAGGGTGTCATTTCACGAGAGTGCAGCAGTTGCCAACAAGGCTGTGAATCATAAGAAATGGAAGTTTCTTTTGCTCAGTTTGGACTTTTAAGTGATTGGGAAAATGCCATTCTTGTTTGGATGTATTGTCCTCAGATACCACTAAAGCTAACACTTGATAAATTCTTAATGAGCAAATTTGATAGAGCGATTATTAACCACCTTTGGTCAGAATTGACATTAAGATCAAGTAAGATGGAGAAAATAGAGAACCAATTGTAATTATAGTCTGTATTAAATGCTACTAATCTAAAAGGAAACAAGCAATTAATTAAGAGATTTTAATCTAAGCGGGTGCAAAAGACCTGTCCCAAACTGAAGAATTAAAAAAAAAAAAAAAAAGACCCTTTACAATCCTTGGACACCATTAGATCACAGGGTTCATTCTCCAACCCTGGACTCCTGATTTTTCAATTATTTGAGTATTTTTTAAAAATTTATTTTATCTTCTTAAGTTTTCCTAGGCAGAGATTTCATAGCTCTTTTGATTACCCCTTGCATTTCAATGTGAAACAGTATTGGCTGTGTTGCCATAGGATTTAATTTAGAGTGGGTGTTGCCGTAAATCCGTCAAGAGTGCTGGGGTGGGAAACCAATTTAGTTAGTTCCTTTTTTGGAGAATATAGCCTGCTGCTGTGATAATTGGAGATATGGAGACTTGAGTGGTCCTTATTCTCTATGCTGAGATGATAGCAGTTTTTGATAGCTGTTTACATTACTGTCTAGAAAAGGTTACCTTTACATGAGAGCCAGAGGGAGAAGGCATTGGTTCTCCGGGAGGGAGCTCTGACTTGTTCAGGGGAAGGGAGATTTCAATTTGTAAGGGAGTTAGGATATAGTGGTAATCAGTGGGAGTGCTATTGGCATTTCTGAAGGTACATTCTTCACTGTAGACTGCTGTGCCTCACATTGTAGGACTCTTCGTAAACCTACTCCTCTCTCTATAGTAGTACATGTGTCCCACTCAGGCATTAGAGCAACCAAATATCTCTGTACGGTTTCTTGTATCCCACAGAGGAGCAATGTTAACCATGCTTGGGACTGAAGCTCTTGCTGGGACCAAGATCCTTTGACCATGTTAGGTTAGAGTCTCTGGGAAAGAGACCTGAAGCCATAGGCTACATGGTATTTTATTTCAAAGTGTCCCTACTACTTCTGGCTGCATGTGTTTGGATCAGAGCCAAGGCTCATAGGCTGCAACAAAGGTGTGGAGCCAAGCTGGCCTGGGCCGAGCATAGGCCACTCATTCTCAGTAAAACCAAAATGGTACTTGGGTATCAGAAAATGGGTAAGTCTTGAGAATAGCCATAGCCAATGGTGGGGATACAAGCTGTCACTTGACTTTGAACTACAAGGGCAAAGGCATTGGCCCACAAGGGACCTGATATTGGTGGCCCAAAGAGGGCTTAGCGGGAAGGTGCACCTAAGGCAAGGCCTTCTGGTTGAAATGCTTAAGGGGGCAGCCCCTTACCTCTATGACTTACACCATGAGGGGACACAGCTCTGCTCATGGCTGGGTGATAAATTCTCCTAATTCAGGAGTTCAAGACTAGGAGGCCCATTTTGCTACCCCATCTAAGATAAATTCTCCAGTTTCTCCTCACCCTGCCCCAGCCAGCGGCAGGCTGCCCGCACAGATAGTTGTTCACAATTGTTCTGAGTCCGTAAAGTAACAGGGCCTAGTCCCCACTCTCTGGTGGGAAGGCCTGCAGAACTGGGGTGTGAAAGCCCCAACAGTGTCTTTGCTCAATAGAGATTCACGTTCCCCAACTCAGGCAAACTTTCGCATGCGCTGTTGCATTCAATTAACCTAAAATGAACCCCTCATACATTTGGATTTTGAGTGCTGGTGGAACTCCCAGAAATACTGAGTAAATTAGTCTTAGGAACATTATGATTTCATGGAGGAGGGAATTAAACTAGTGTCATTATGTAGGAAAGCATGAGACATTGGACAGACAACGTCAATGATTTCATATTAAATTGTTTCCTTATAAAAATGATTCCAAAGACTGCAGATAGCATCTGACATGAGAAATAAAAGGGAGTTATAAGATAGGTTAAAATAAGACTCCATGTGTTTATATTGCCTTATTTGTTTCCTCGTACTGTAGGTACACAAATGGACCAAATCACATTTTGAGAGAATTACTGTGGAATTTGGTAATAAAGAGTTTTGTTTCACTGAATTGTTTGAAGCTATTTTGAAATAACTTTCTCTGCAGCATTATCAAAATCCACCAGTGACCCAGCTAGGAAGAATGAAAACAGCTCCAGAGCTGCGTTTGGAGGCAGGTCACAGTACCTTCGGGAAGTCAGTGTCACTGCTGAACAATTGCTTTGATCTGGGGTGCTATAGGAATACGGATTAGTGTGTTACTGAACTGGCCTCGGAACACAGAGATGGGATCCTTTCAACAAATGGTCAGCAATTCTCCACTGGCCCATATCCTCTTGGCTGTACTAATAATAGCAAGGTAAATCTTTGTAGATGCGTAGCTTCAGTAATCAATCACTGTGCAGTAACTACTCCACCTGTTGATATTGGTGGTTATATCCCAGAGTAGCGATCGTGATATGCAACTCATAATGATTTGCTTGCTAATCTTCAGAAGTACTGACATTTGAATAATTTTTTAAATAGCCAGTGTTAACTTTCCCAGCTTCTCTCCTAAGCTCATGCTCTGGAATCCCACCAGGGATGTGAAACTTATCATTAGAGATCACTACACAGGACCACTATGAACCTTAAATCTCCTGTTGATTGTCACCACCCCAAATCTCAGAGGCACCATCCCCCAGACACAGAGAGACTGACCCCATGTAGTCCCCTAGCTCCGTGGGGACATCTGGGCTCTGGGCATGGCCCAGGGTGTCTTCGGATCATGAGAGTTTCTCTCTGAAATGAAGACTCTTCCTCTCCCACCGTCCTCCAGGCAATGCATTCTTTAACCAACACCTCGGGAAAAACTAAAGCAGGATCTTTTCAATCTTCAACAGGCACTGGCTTTGTGTAAGTAAGGATGTGTAAGCCATCAGGGGGTTAGGCTAATGCCTTCTCCTTATGGAAAACCCCTTTAAAGAAAGAAAACACTAAGCAGAATTGCTCGTTTTAGATGTGCACAAATCCTTTGTGAAATTGAAAAGGTTCGAGGATTTTTATTGATTTCTACAAATTAACACAATGAGAAAACCCTTTTTAATGTATGTTTCACTTAATGATGGCCTCTTTTCTTAGTCTGCTCAGGGTGCCATGCAGACTACCACAGACTGAGCGGCTTCAACAGCAGACATTTATTCCCTCACAGTTCTGGAGGCTGGAAGGCCGGGATCAAGGTGCTAAGTGGGGTGGGTTTCTCCCGAGACCTCTCTCCTTGGCTTGCAGACCACCACCTTATCCTCTTGCTGTGTCCTCACGCGGCCTTTCCTCTGCGAGTGCCCACTCCTGGTGTCTGTTCTTATAAGGACACTAGTCCTATAGGGTTACTGCCCCACTTTATGATCTTGTTTGGCCTCAATTACCTCTTTTTTTTTTTTTTGCTTGTTTGGGCATATACTTGCAATTTTCTTCTTCATCTTGCTTTATTAACCTTCCAGCCAGTCCCTATACAACTCGGATGATTGTTAACCTGATGCTCCTCATAATCTTCCTACATGAGCACAAATGAGAGTGAATCCCACTGCCCAGTCCAGCCCTCACCTCACTTCCAGTGTGAGCACATCCTATCACCCAGGCAGAAAGGCCTTGGCGTGACGGGTCATCATTAAATGGTCCTTCTTGTTTTGTCAAATTGTAGAAATTAATAAAAATCCTCTGACTTTTTTCAATTTCGCAAAGGATTTGTGCACATCTGAAAGGAGCAATTCTGCTTCACTTTGTCTTTCTTTGAAGAGGTTCCCCATAAGGGGAAGTCATGAACCTAACTCCTGGATGGCTCACGCACGCCTGGTCATACAGAGCCGTCACCACCACTACACGCAACTTACTCTGTCTAGCTCGTCAGTTTCTCTCCTCTCCTTTATAGCAAATCTACATCAACATGTCTCCACTCTCCTCAAATCAGTATGCCTCTGTTCCCCTCACTCTCGGCCCACACAGAAAAGAGAAACCATCAGAAGGGAACACCCTCAGCTGCCCTGCCCCCAACCTTCCCTGGACACTTCCCTCCTGTTCCGTGGGGTACGTGTGTCTCCTGACATCTAAACACAATCCCTCCTTTGGGACTCTAGATCCCATACCCTTGTATCTGTTAGGAGTACAGGTGAGCATGTCTTTAAAACTTCCTAATAACTTTATTAGAGTAAATTATTAGCGCTTGAATGGCAAGACCAAAGATACATACTGTATGGTGGTAAATGGTCTCCAGATAACTTGGACCAACTCCCCTCACACCAACTGTGCAGGAGTATAGCCATTTCCTTAAATGCGCCTAATTCATTTTGGGTGGTACAATTTTTAGAACACTTATGCTGACCCAACAAGAGAAAACTAGTATTTTATTGTTTAAAATTTGCAACATTTTACTATGGAAGTTAACAATTTTTTTCAAGTGCTTATTGACCTTTGTTTCATTTTTCTCTTTTGTCATTGCCTTTTATAATCTTGTCCTTTCTCTAGAACATTTTTAAAATCTCCATACTGACATCCATAAAAGATTTTTAAGAAGATTACAAACAAATAAAACATTAACAATTATTCTGTGCTTATTATGTTTCAGGAATGTGCTTAGTGCTTTTATTCTATTACCTTATTTAATAAAGTAATAATGAGCAGAGTAGAAATTTTTACTCTATCAGGTTTCCCCAGTATGCATATAATTGCTCCCATACTAACCAATCCATACTCACAAGTTAATTGAATATAAATCTCTATTTGTTTCATGAATGAACAAGTCAGCACGAATAATGGTACAGACTTTTATATGTGACAGTGAGTCCAGATCTGATTATTTTCTCGTCAACCTTCATCTGACTCATCTTATTAGCTGAATTATAAATCACTATTTGATTTCTGCGAATGTAGTAGTCCCTCAAAAAAGTCTTTTCTTTAGTACAAAAAAAGCCAACTGGTGTCTAAATGTTACAAGTATAATAAAAAGATTAAGGTGCCCTATTGAAATCTTAGCTCAGCTCCTGGGGACTGCGCCCCCTGTGGGGACGTTGGGCATCGCACGTTCACAGAAACCAGTGTGGCCTCTGGTCTGGGTGGGGTACTTGCCAGTGGAGACACAGCCCCGCTACTCTGAGCATAAGCCTGAGGTCTCTTTATTGGTTTGAAATACACTGGGCCTTGACTGGTCAAAGAGGAGAGCAGATATGTACGAGGCTGTGGTAAATTTTCATAAATAGCATGATTTTACCATGTGCACTGGTTTGCAAAGATCTACCTTAAAGATCACAAACTCGCAGTTTCTTTTCCTGGGCTGGGTGTGGCCATTGTGGATGGTCCTTCTCTTTCTGACTTGGCTGCAGCGCCCCCGCCTCTAAACGTTTCCCCAGAACTGGAGTGAAAACTGCATTTGTAAGGCTGTCAGATGTGGGAACGGCTGCCCTGGCTCATTGTATGCATTTTGACAGCAGAGAAAGCTTGCGTGGGTCAGTCCCTGCATCCGGCTAGAGCCCCATCCTCTGGGCCCTGGATGACCGTGACCTGCAGTGTCCTCAGACTGCAGTGTCCTCAGACCGCAGTGTCTTCAGATGCCAGTGTCCTCAGACCCCAGGCTCCTTAGGCTGCATTGTCCTCAGACCTCAGTGTCCTCAGACCTCAGTGTCCTCAGACCTCAGTGTCCTCATGCCACAGGGTCTTCAGACTCAGGCCCTGCTGGCCCAGCCTGCAGGGTGAGTTCCCTCCAGGAGAGAAGGCCCCTTCGGATGAGATTTGGAGAAGGTCAAGAGCTTGGCCAGATCAAGCCAAACATCAGGCTCTGGGGCTTTGTCTCTGCTGTAGTCATTTCAGTCAAAGAGCACACTCGTCGCCCAATTTATTTTCAATATTGCAACCTTACCAACTGCCATTTTGATAAAGGATTTCGGCTGAATCAACCTTTACAGGTAATAACTCCACCAGATAAAGTTGACTCATTTTTCTGTGTAAAGTTCAATTGTCAAATTCCGTTGCAGCATCGAGATTTTCCAATAGGCATTTTTGTAATGGCCTTCTGGTTGTTTTTCTTGTTATCTTTCAGAAGATTGCCTTGCATGGAAATGGAAAGACCCAGAGTAATGGCTGTAGTCAAAGCCCACTTTGCTGCGTGGGAAGGTTCAACAGTGGCAGGAGTCTGGCTGACCCATGTGCCAGGCCTGCCGCTAATCCCTGGGCTTCTGGAGTGATTGACACACAGGGGGAATGTGTAACCGACGTCACTTGGAAGTCGTGTAGTAGAAATTGCAGGTGATATAACTGTTTCTAATGGTCTTTATTACCATAACTGTGTAAAGAGGGTAACCCCATAGTCCCAACCAATGTAGGTTTATTCAAACCGAATATACTGAAAGGCTTTACATGTAGAAATACTTGCATTTATGTAATCATTCTATAAATATTTACTGAACTCTTGCAGCGTGTAGTTGCACATTTTTGTGGTAGAGACACATCCCTCTTGCTTCTCTATTTCTCCCCTGAGACAGTTCACTCACATCCACATCATTATGGGTTCCAGCAGGTTCCTGACTCCAGTGTGGACCAGCTCAGTCCTGTGGGGCTAACTGGCCAGACCCTCTTCCCCTTCTCACATCATGTGTCTGAGGCTCAACCCAGCTCCTCCCACCAGCCCTGGCTGTCAATTGTGGGATCATTTCCTCTCTCTGTGTCAGGATTTTGCACATTACCAGGGTTTGCCTTCGCTGGAGTCACTTTTGATTCAGCATTTCCCTTCCCTTGTCACTCCATATTCAGAGAATTCATTCTGTTTTCCTTTTCTAATTTCTGGTCCTCGCACCGCCACTCAGACACTCACCCTGATATTGGGATCATTGCAAGTGTTCCTTTCCTCGCCAGACTTCATTATTATTCCTCAGCTTCCCTCCCCCCAGCCCCCTCTTCTCCTCCCCGTCCCCAAGTCACCTCTATCTGACCTGCTGCAGCCAGTTCAGAGCTGCACTTTAATCACCTGTTTCACAAAGTGTCAAGGAATTTAGGACTATTTACAATACGGCTCCGGCACTTATTTCCAGCTTTCTTCCCTGAGTCTTCCTTCCCCCAAGTCTACGCTTCAGGCTCAGTGATTGATTTGTGGCCCTTAAAACACGCCAGGTGCTTTTCGTTCATGCTATGGTCTTTGTTGTCTTTCTCCCCCTGTAGTTTTTAACTTAATCTCATTCACACGTTCTAGGTCTATTCCTTTCGCGTGGCCCTGATTTTCCCAGTCCTCCCTTGTCCTCCCCTTCTGAACTCTACATTGTGGTCTGCTCCATTAACTGGGTCTGTTCAGACACGCCCCTGTGCTTTCAGAGCTTCTGCAGAATTACAGAGGAGCTTCTCTGCATCAGCAGGTGGTCTCAGGCTGTCCTGTCTCCATCCAGGGCGGGGTGATGTGGTCTTGTCTCTTCATCATCACGGATTTATGCTGCTTCATTAGCTGAGCATGCATTTATTAGGCATCTGTTATGGGATGGGCACTCTGCTGGGTACTGGAGTTACAGAGTAAATACTGCAGACACTCTGGTCCCAGAACACACAAAACATAGCTAGGTTGCACATATAAAAATAGACAAATAGAATTCAATGAGGAAACAATGTAGTGGGGTTCTATGATTATAGGTTTGGGTGTGATGCAACTGCTCTATCGTTTATGGTTTCTGCCTCACATCGTATCTGGGCCCCATTCCCTCCTCTGCAAGATGAAATTAAGGATACTTCTCTTCTACGATGGCTGTGAGGATGCATGTGATCAGCTGATGCAGCCCTTAGTCCAGCACCTGGCACTGTGACCAGCACAACGTCAGTCAGGTTGTTACTATAACTCAGCCCAGGCACCAGGGGACTAGGGACAAGGCCCGGGACTAGGGAGCAGGGACGGAGGGAGGAGATGCCTGCCATGTGGGGGTAAAGGCATTAGGGCAACAGGGGAAGAGTTGAACACTTAGTAAAATGCCCTCTCTGGTACCATTCTGAGCACTTATTCTCCTGAAAAATCTGCTCCATGGGAAGGTTTGGTACAAAACACAAGAAAGGAGAAATAATGAACTAAAATTCAGTATCAGGACATGCATGTATTTAGGGAACAGTATTCCAGCCTGGCAATGTTGTTTCAGGAGAGAATTTTCCATATTCCTGTGTAACTACTCCTTAGAAATTTTACGAAATAAACTTGGATAGCCCAGTCTGTAGAACTCCCTTCTAGTGTGAAAACATACCCCTCCTGCTACTTATGACAGTGGAAGTCAAAGAGAAGTCTACCCTTCTCCAGCTGAGGAATTGTGGGAAGGGGAAGGAGAAAGAGGGCATCCATTCTGCTTCTCCCGCCCCTGGAAAGACCAGGCAATGAAACCTCTCATCGCAACCCTGCATGGATGTGTGAGCCCATTATCCTCTCCTGTGAGACTTAGATTTCTGTGAAACAGAGAAAGGAAGGGCAGCCCTCAGAGAGACTGAGCAATTTCTGAGTGAACTAATTGAGTTGTGGATAGGGTGAATAGTTAAGCTGTTTGGGCACACATTAAGCTGTTTAGGTACAGGGTCAATGGGACAAAAAGATAAGTTATGAACAAAGAAAGATTAAAATTTCTTTGTACATTTTTTTTCTTAGTCAAATTTGCACCATCAGACCATTCGCAGAGACGGGGTGGGAAATAGCATGATGACGATGGGGAAACACTTGAATTCAGTCGTCAGGAGTGAGGCTGGTTGTCATCTCACGTGGTCGTGTCAAACTTGTAAATCCTCAAATAGCGACAAGAACCTAAGTGATCTACTGAGAGTGTGTGCTTTCTGCACCCAAATGCTGTGCTCCGTTGTATTTATTATTATTTTATATCTACTACTGGCAACCAGACGGCCTCCCTAAAGTAAAAATGGCCTCTTTTTTCATCTTATCATGATTTGTCACTTGTCTAATATTTTGGTTGATATTTTGTTTCTAGCACGATATATTTGGAAGCCAGGAGCACGACACAGCAGTTGAAAGGGACACAGAGGGTGAGAAGGAAAGAGAAGATCCTTTCCAAAGTTGGACCGCTACTTTACACTACACACAAAAATTGACCAAAGTGGACCAGAGACCTAAATGTATAATCTAAAATTATAAATTCCCTAGAAGAAAACATGAGAGTAAATCTTTGTGACTTTGCATCAAGCAGTCTTCTTAGATATGACACTAAACCACAAGTGACAAAAGAAAAAATAGCTAAATTGGACTTACCAAATTAAAAACTTTGTGCTGCAAAAGATACCACCAAGAAAGCAAACAAACAATACAAAGAATGGGAGAAAATATTTGCAAAAAATATACTTGATAAGGTCATGTATCCAGAATATATAAATAACCTTTACAACTATTTATAAAAAATAGGCAAAAGATCTATGTAAAAATAGGAAAGGATCTAAATAGATATTTCTCCAAGGAAGACACCAAATGGCCAATAAGCGCATGAAAAGAGGCTCAATGTCATTAGTTATCAGGGAAATGCAATCAAAATCACAATGAAATATTCAGTCACTCTCATGATGATGTTTAAAAAAAAACAGAAAATAACAAGTATTGACGAGGATGTGGAGAAACTGGAAATCTCATACAGGCCTGGCGAAAATGTAAAATGTTTGAGGCTACTTGGGAAAACATCTGGATCATCCCCAAAATTTTAAACACAGTTACCACATGACCCAGCAGTTTCACTCCTAAGTATATATCCAAGAGAAATGAAATGTATGTCCATACAAAAACTAGTACATGTATGTTAATATTAGCAATATTCATAAGCACCAAAAAGTGGAAGAAACCCAAATGTCTGTCAAGTGATGAATGGATAAATTAAATTTGATATATTCATCAAAAAGAACACTATCCTGTAATAAAAAAGAAATGGTCTTGTATATCCTACAACATGGATAAACTTTGAAAATATTATCTTAAGTGAAAAAAGTGGTAAGGCAAAAGACACACTTGTCCCCTATGATTACTGTGCCTGTGGCACAATGGCCATTCTCAACCATAATCAATGATCAAATGACTTTATTAATTTTTTTTACTTAACTGTAAGAACAAAACACCACAGTGGAGAAGTTGGGAGAGTGCATTAGAAGGCATAATGTGCCAAAAGAAATAATGAGGCAAAGAAAAAAAGTCAAATTTTTCTCAAGACAATTGATCCTTTCTTAATTTAAAAAATTCCTGCAGCTAATTTTGACTCTTATTATCTTGGATTAAAATCCAGGATATTGCTATTTAAATGTTTTAAAATTTTAAAAGGTTCTTCACCCAAATTTATCTTTGTGGATAAAACCAATAATTACTGGTTTTAATTCCAAAACAATCAATTCCTACATTTTCATGAAAATCAAAATAAATTAAAACGACCATATTACAACCATTTTTGAACAGTCTATCAAACAGGCACAAGCTACCTTTTCTAAACTTTAGATATTAAGAAAAGGACTTTGTGCAGGTGTAAAGACTCATATTTCCATGGATACCAATTCACAACATATTTATCTAAATCAAATTGAATGATGGGCCTGGAAGGTGTTCTAACTAAGCAGACACAGAGTGAATTTAATTCTCTATTCTGAAATTCCCTATAAAAATTTCTTACAGGATGTGGTCAAGTCACCTTTGTAGTGGTTAATAAAAAGTTGAAGGACATCCCCCTGAAGTGTGAATCAGAACAAAACTCAGGTGCACCAGGAAATGAATTCTGGGCATCTTGGAACACAGCAAATCCAAAGGAAAAGCTACTGGATTCTCAAAAGTGCATTTGCATGATCTACATCCTACATCCGGCCCTCTCTAGCATGAATCCTTGAAAGGCAGCCTGCTACTGGATCAACCTGGTGCTTCAGTTGCTCACTTGAACGGTGGCTTCACTTACAGAAGGGAAAGTTTTGCAGCGTCTGGAATACTCGGCATGGTGATGTATGCCCTGACGGTGTGCGGGCACAGTTTGCACCGACCCACAAGGGCCTGTTGTCAGATTTTCAGGAATGTTGTGAGCTGGTTGACATCAAGTTGGTAGCTTGAGATCAGCTATGCTGGGGGTATGTATGCCTTAGAAATTGACAAGGACAATTTTACTCCTCTCCTGAGGAGGGAAATGTTGAAGAAACATTTCCTGCTTCTCTTTTCCCCTCATATGCTTTTCTCCAGGAGAGGAGAGAATTCTCAGAGTCAGAACTGAGCCTGATTGCCTTTGGTCCTGTGGACTTCATCTCTTTCCAGATCTGCTGCCCCTGGAAGGTCCTGCCCAGTGTGTGTTTGTCTTATTGGTGGTGGCCAGAGTCTGCGACTGTTGGGTCCTGCCTGTCATTGTATGTAAGTTTCCATCCTGGTGACATATTAGGAAGCCCACAGTGGCCACGCATCTAGACCAATCAGGACAGCAGTAACAATGGTTAGATGAGGGGTCCATCTCAGACTCCTGGATCTGTCTTCAGTTGGTGCCAAACTCAGAAGGGGAAGAAAAATGCATGCCATTGACCTGCTAACATATCCCTAAAATTAACCTTCCCAAATTAACTGCTTTCTTCACTTGTAAAGTTCTCCTAAACCGACCAACTCTCCTCAAAACTGCAAATCCTTACATTGATCTCCCTTCTACTTCTTCTCCATTATAACTGTTATTTTTTAAAATTCTTTTTTCAAAGACTCAACAGGCTTGTCTCTAGTTTTCCGCAATCTAGTGTTGTTCACCACTAAGCAACTACTTTGTATTAAACTCTTACACATTTGCTTGGATGTGAATCATCCATCCCCATTACCTTGAAACGACTTCCTTTCCTTTCATTTTGTCTCTCACATTTCCCAGGAACCACGTTGCCCCTGCCTCCTGAATGTCTTGTATGGAAGTCATATAGCGACGATTAATTTTATGTGTCAACTTGCCTGGATGACAGTGCCCAGATATTTGGTCCAACTTTATTCTGGATGTTTGTCTGAAAATGTTTTTTAAGATGAGATTAACATTTAAATCACCGGACTTTGAGTAAGCAGATTGCTGTCCATAACGTGAGTGGGCCTCAACCAATCAGTTGAAGGTCTTAATGGGACAAAGACTGACCTCCCCAGAGCATAAAGGAATTCTACCCACAGTCTGCCTTTGGACTTGAATTGCAACTCTTTCCTGAGTCTCCAACCTGCAGGGCTCCTCAACCATATTTTGTGGAGATATATTTCATATCGAGAGAGAGAGAGAGAGAGATTGAGTTATATTTTATACACTTCCCAGTCCAAACTCCATTGTTAACCTGGAACTGTTGGTTCTCCCCAGTAAACCTTTCCTATAGTCACTGTTTCAGCACTGAGGGAGTCAGGATTGGGGGCCTGGAGATGGAATCACCACTAAGTTTTTCCTGAAATTTTGGATCCTAATTATCTCAGAAACCGCCTGTGTAATACCACTTTCTTTGCAGATGCAAATCTCAGTTCAGGTACCTTGTTCCCAGGAATAAGATTTACAGTAATTATATTCTTAGGGATTAATTAATCAAAAGGCCCTCCCTGCAAGTGGTTTCTTGGAAGCTAGCCTTGTGTTTACTGCAGACTCCTCAGCACACATCTTCTCTGGGAGAGTTTCCCTGCTGCTCCTCCCCCACGTCCTGTTTCCTCCAGACTTCGGAGAGAACCCACACACAGAAGGCAGGGGCTACTTCCTGCTCTGTTTGCTTTCTTCTGCTCCACGGTTTACTATCTACATCTACTTTTCTTCTTGGCACCCTCACATTTCACTGCTCCAGTTAGCATCTCCATCCTCTGGTCAAGGCAGGGAAGCGGGTTTTGCAGTGTGTGTGTCCAAATGCTGCAGCTGTGTGCCCTCTGACATTGCCAGTTCTCCAGAACTTTCCAGCAGCCTCCACAGTACTCAGTCACCCAGCCAGCTGGGAACTCCAAAGGACCTAAGGGACAGCATTCAGAGACCACTGAGGGATGTTTTGAAGAGAAAGAGCTGAGACATGCTAGAGAGGAGGGGCTTGTTTCTCTGAGTGGGAGGTGGTTGTCCCGGGGACAGTGATGTGCCAGGGCTGGCCAATAACAGCTCAGCACTGATTGCTAAGTATTGAAAAATTTTGCAATCCAGTTGTTAAGCTGTTGGTAACTTGAAATCAACCATGGTGGAAGTATTTATGCCACAGAAATTGGCAAACCCACAAATCTGTTTTGTCATTGTTTTTCTAAAGGGGCAGTTTGCCAGCCCAGCACTGAGTGTAAGAGTTATGCCAATTGCTGGTTCTTCCCACAAGTGATGAGTTTGCTTGGGTTCTTCACTGGGAGTAGTGGTAGTGGAGGTTGAGAGAGAGAGAGAGAGAGAGGAAGAAGGACCTCTGGTTTCTAGGACACGCGGTACTCTCCTCCTCACCCTCCCCTCCTAACAAGGGCTGCTCCTTCTACTTGATCACGTGATTACCCTCCTCCCTTCACCTGGGCAACCTCTCCTCATCTTTTAGGAAGATCAAGGGTCACAGACCACAGATCCTGTCCACCCAAGCCTTAGATGGGGTCACCTCCCAGTTATACTCCAGCACCATCTGCATGTGTCTGTCATCACATGGTCTGAAAACCTGTTTATTGTTCTGTCTGCCTTAGTTAATTGAATGCAGAAACCCCATTTTATTTGCCTTTAAATAGGCACAGCCTTACTCTGTGTCTGAATATCACAGACCCTCATTAAAGGTTTCATCCAAGAGGGACTGGATAGAAAAACAAGAGAGGAAAGGAGAATGGTAACAAAGGAGCTCACATCCTGGGAAACAACCAAAGATTGAAAGAATCCCAGAGGCGTCTGTGAGTCCCAACAGCTCAATCCAGAACAGTAAGAGCAATGGCCTCTTCATTAGGAAAGCAGAAGAGCCACAGGGCAGGTGGGAAGACACCAGCCCCTCCCTGGAAGCAGGGAAGGACAAACGTCACAGGCTTCTTGTGTGAGAAGGAACTGGTGGTCTAAGTGAGGTTCACCTTCTTTTGTCTTAAGTTGCCTTCATATCAGTTATATATGCTTAATTTAAGAGAGTATGCCATTTTAATTTTCTTTCTATCTGCAAGCAGAACGTGTCATGAGGTAGTCTCATTTTATTAAAATGTAATTGGTTGCAAAGTGATGGACACCTGTCAACTGCCTGGCCACTATTTTCATGCCCAGACAGATATTAACTACACCTTGTTGGGTGGTCCACTTGCACTGTGACCTACAACGTTGAGTGTGTGGTGGCTGGGTTGGGGATGGGAGGAGGTGGTGGCTTATAGATGTACCCCTTTCTTTTTGTCCCAGAGCTTTCTTAGTTTTTCCCATGCTCCACCCAGTGTCCTTGGTTTGTCACCTGCCCTATCTGCAGGCTTACTGCTCTGGGATCCATTCCTACTGCAGACTTTTAACTTCCACAGCCTGCTCTCCCAACCACACACACACACACACACACACACACACATACACACACACACATGCACTCACTGACAGTTGATATTCATCTGATCAATGCAAATTCTAGAAAAATTGGCATAATCATCTCCATTTAATGGATGAGAAAACTAAGGAAAAGACTTACCTGAAAACCCATAACTGGCCAGTGACAGAACTGCAAATGTGACTTTCATCCCCCTACACCAAGATGCATTGTCTCCAGGTGCACGGAGCGTCTCTCCATCCAGTCACCTGAACTCCAGCTTCCTAGGATGGGTCCCTCTCTTGACACTGAGTAGATGGTATGAGAATCATTACTTCTTCCAAGTCAATGAAGCAAAACCCATAAGCCTGCATTACTCAAAACTAGCCTTTTAAATAAATTTGCTACAATTGTGTCTGTATTTCTGGTATAGAATGGCCAATGACTATAAAAAGATTTTGTGAGAATATTTTTAAAAATCAGATATGTCAATATTTGTTTTCCAATTTGCAAAGATTCCCTCTGTGGCTTCTCTCCAGCTCCTATAGCTATGTCTTTTACAATAACTGGATTGAAAATCTGGAACGAAATTATTGTTGAATAATGAATTGGACTGATTATGATTTTTAATAACTGCATTTGAATAAAAATCAGTTTGTATTCCACAAACTATGAAAATTTTCAAGTGAATGGCATTCAACCAAGGCCAGCCTAAGATGCCCCAGTGGCTGAGCCTCAGCTGCTTTTTGAGGTTGTATATTTTCTACAAAGACCAAGGAATTTGGAAGTATAATTTATAGTTAAAAATAAAAATATTTCATTGAATTTTATGATGGAAAATCTAAATCTTCTTCATAAATGGTAAACACACATAGCCACACACATGCAGTCTTATGTAGATAATTCCGTGCATGTAGCCCCATACATATGCACACACGTGCACAATCACTCCGTTGGGTACATACACATGCATTCACGTGCATAAACTCCATGCTCTTACATTGTGAAAGAATACTAAATGAAGAATATTAGGAGAAAATAAAAAGGATATCAATAATAAAACCACAAATATGACAACAGCAACAGCAAAACAACCTAAAATGAAGCCCAGTGTGCCCTCTCTGCCTTGGTTTTCCCACTAGTGGACATAGACTAGGCAGGTCTGTCTTCACCTGGGATGCTCCCACATTGATTTATCCATCAGCCCCTTTGAGCACCAAACACAGATACACTCTTTCCTTTCTTGCCGTTTTTCACTCAAATCTACATATCACATTAGAAAATAATCCAACTTAATGGCTTCTCATGGGAGATATCTCTAGATTTATTCATTTATTGATAGAGTAGGTCAAATGGAAATGCAATCTAACATATATTCAAGTGGAAACAATAAAAACAGGCATATTCATTATTTCTGTTTATCCCCAAACCAGCTAAGTTGATGTTATTTTGAGATCTCTACAACTGAATGTTTTTTTAAAAAATGAGTATTAAGTAAAATGGACCTTGCATCATAACTTAATGTTTCTGCTAATGTGCTTCCTTATTCTAATCTACCATAAATTCGCTGCAATTAAGTGGTGGAATTATTTAATGTGATTTTGCCTGTCTGAATCTATTATCATTTGTCCACAAGAAGCTGCCTGGCAAATACCAAGAATGTATATCACTGACAGGCAAATGGATTTCCTTTCTCAGCAAAGTGCAGTAGGTAATTTGACTTCATTATCTGAGAACGTAAGATCACATTAACTATATAGAAAATAATCCTCCTGATAGGAGCAGCTGAATTTCCACTATCAAAATACGTCCAATCTCTACCACATAACACTTGCTTCGTCTTGAAAAAGAAAAGGGCTATTTTTCTCAGATTCGCCCACTTGTGTCTGTTAGATTCTAGTATGCATCCTACATTCGTCTACAACTGTTTAAGACTAAAGCCAGTAAAGCCAATCGCACGGCTCCCTCTTTCTACCACATGGGACGAGCCGTTGACCCTTCTTCTCCTGGCACTCTATCTCTGTGAGTGCCAACATCCCAGAGACCATTTAAACTCTAATACTTTATTACTTACTAAATGCAGATACATTAGCTTTTTAGCATACCAGAGTTCTATTTAGGATACTTCCCTTTGATTCTGGAATGCTCAAGTGGAAAGAGATGTACAAAATATGTCCACTGCCTTATTTATCAGATAAAAACATTCAGGCCAAGAGTTGGTAAATGACCTGCTCATGTGTAGAAACACAGTAGCTTTGGATATTTAGAATACATTTCTTTCCCTAGGCTGCCTCTTTATGGCTTAACTTATTAGTACTTTTTACTCATCCTTTGCCATTGTCCCTGCCTAACAGATAACCAGCACAGACCTCATCCCCCTGAAGGCTGCCTACCTTTGGGGAGACCTCTGGGACCTCAGAGGGTTGTGATGTGTGGCCCCATGAGAGGTTCTCAGCAGCAACCTGGCTTGGGGCTGACATCCTCCATGATGCCCCGGACTCGGCTCTCTCTGTGGTCTCCCCACCTAGAACACTTCCCGTGCCTCACATTGTTGTGGCTCCTCCCCATTCCCAGTGGTCCTTCCAATGGGAAGCTCACATGAGCATCTTGCTGAGCCCCCACTGACAACTGCACAACCACATCCATCTTGGAAAAGTCGAGTCTCCTTAAAGGAACTCATTCAAAACTGTCCACAGCTGAACACATGAGAGAGACAGGCACAACTCCTCTCATCACACTCCTTCATTCAGGGAATATTTATTAAGCAACTGCTGTGTGCCGGGTACTGAAATAGGCTCTGGGGATAGACACAGTGGTGAACATGGCCAAGACAGTCCCTGCCCTCACAGTGGTGGGGAGGGAACAGATCATAAATGAGTCAGCAAATAGCCAACAATGGAATTACAGATGTGGTAGGTTTTCAAGGTGAGGAAAGAAAGACCAACTGAGAAAGCTCTATGTTATGTGGGTCTCGGCTCTAAGGAGGTGACATTTCACTGAAATCTGAAGCTGAAAAATAAGTCTCAAATTCCAGCCACTTTTATAGTGGATTAAATATATTAAGTACTTAAATATATGCTAAACCTCTTTATATATTAATTAAAACCATTTTATAAAGAAATGCCCTCTCATTACCTTAATAGAAACAAATTAAAGATTCAGTAACTCCAGATGATGGAGGGGAGGTGGAGAACCCCAGCCACGGTTGTACAAAGCCACAAGTATTAGTTGGTAGCACCACTTGTTAAATGGTTTCGTGTTATCCAGTCCAGTTAAAGAGCAGCAAAGCCTACGACCCAGCCACACTCCTAGGTCGATGCCCTGGGAGACTTTGCACGCCCACACAAGGACACATGCACAAAGCGTTCCTATTGACACCAGGGAAGCAAAAACAAAAACCCGAAACAAACCAAATCATTATCAGTAAAGTAGAGAAAATAAATTGTGTTTGTTTATTCATATATGAAATTCTATAAAGGACTGCTACTAGCTATACACAGCAACATGAATAAGCTCACAACTGTAACGTAGAGTGAATAACGCACATCTCAGAATATGTATGTAAAGTTCAGAAACCTTCAAGACATTTTGTTTAGTCATATAGACCTACACAGATACATATGCTACATGACTACTATGTACTGACTATTGAAAAAGGTGGCGCGGCAGTTAAGTACACACATTCCGCTTCGGTGGCCTGGGGTTTGCTGGTTTGGATCCTGGGTGTGGACATGACTCTGCTTGGCAAAAGCCATGCTGAGGTAGGCATCCCACATATAAAGTAGAGGAAGATGGGCACGGATGTTAGTTCAGGGCCAGTCTTCCTCAGCAAAAAGAGGAGCATTGCTGGTGGATATTAGCTCAGGGCTGATCTTCCTCAAAAAAATTTTAAAAATAAGGATAAAAATAAAATAAAATAAAAAATAAAAAAGGTGAGAAACACAAAATTCAGGATGGTGGCTCCCTCCTGAGGCAGGAAGAGGAACGAGGTAGGGAAGGACACAGAGGGCTTCTGGGGTGGGAATGTTCCACAGATCAGGTTGGTGGATGGTATGTGAACATTTGTTGTGTTATTTTATTACTTATGTAGGTAATTTCTATAAACTCTTTTCAGTTCTGAAACATTTCACAATGAAAATGGGGACTGGAAAAAGAGAAACCAACATAAGAGCTTTTAGAATACAAAATGCTGTCAACCATTAAATTTATATAGGTAGATGATAAAATATAAATACTACGCACATATCAGTTCTCATAACAAGATACATTATCTCTACTTTCTTTGTATCTTGTTTTTCTTTTTTTATTATTGTTAGTTAATTTTTAAGCTTTTAGTTTATTTTACTTATTTAGTTTTAAAACCTCCAATCATGTTTATATTACAGATTTTTTGGCTTAAAAGCAATATTTTCTCTTTTAATTGAAGTAAAATTGACATATAAGATTATATCAATTTCAAGTGTACAACACAATGATTTTATATTTGCATATATCACAAAACAACCACCACAATACGTCTAGTTAACATCCATCACCATATATACTAGTTACAAAAATTTTTTTTCTGTGATGAGAAATTTTAAGATCTACTCTCTAAGCAACTTTCGAAATTCAAGAGTACAATATTATCCCCTGTAATCACCGTGATGTACACTGTACTCCCGTGACTGATTTATCTTATAACTGGAAATTTGTGCCTTTCGACCTCTTCACCCGTGTCACCCATCATCCACCTTTTGCCTCTGGCAACCACTAATCTGTTTTCTGTATCTATGAGCTTGGGGTTTTGGTGTTTCTTTTTGAAGATTTAGACCATATGGTATTTGTCTTCTTCTGTCTGGCTTATTTCACCTAGCATAACGCCCTCAAGGTCCATCCATGTTTTTGCAATTGGCGAGTTTTATTCTTTTTTATGGATGAATAATATTTAAATATATACCACATTTTCCTTATTTGTTCCTTCCTGTATTTTGTTACTATAATATTGAATTTCCTTCTAAATCTGTTACCAAAATGGTAAAAATATTTCTTATAATACTGTAAGGTTACTTCCAGTATTTCTAAAGACCGTGTAAAGACTTGAACTGTTTACTTGTAACATCAAGATTATCGAACAAATTGGCCAAAACTGCTGTCACAGAGAAGTGTGTTTGTTCTCAGAAATTTATAAAGTGCGCGTCTTACAGTTCATTTTGCCCATCAACCTTTTACTAATTAAGAAGAGAGAATGACTTCTCCACTCTAGTTAAAATAAATTCCACAGGCTTATTAAAAAGTTAGTTTTCAAAAATAAATAACTATATGAAATAAACTGCAAAATGCAATGCTAACTTTTGATCTTCTAGAGCTCTGTTCTGATATTTTCCTGTTTAGCTACTTGATTATTTTCTTTTTGCCAACCCCCTCATAGAATGTAGGCATCAGGAGAGGACTTTTCTCCCATAACACAGCTCTTAACATAGCATCTAGCTCCTATGAGCCTTGATAAATATTTGCAGAATACGTGAATGAAAACCTCGTCAGAGATTTTACAGGCAGTGGGCATACATCACAAGAGGGCCATATACAGGCCAAGTCAGAGTTTGATACACTCAGATTTTTCAAAATTATTATCAACTCTAAAGTTTCAATGAATTCCCTGGTTCCTCTTGACCTTCCCCCCATGAACGAAAGGTGATGTTTCTGATATTCTTAATTTGAAGGACCATAACTTTTCCATTACCTGTCTAAATAGTCAGTGACCATTATCTTTTGTGCCAAATATTAAGCAGTATATTTTTATAGATATTGCTGCAATGATCCTTGAGAATTTCAGTCATGATTTCTCACAGATATTTCTTTTTTTCCAGAGGAAAATTTGCCCTGGCTAACATCTGTGCCGATTCTCATCTATTCTGTGTGTGGGACACCTCCATAGCATGGCTAGTGAGTGAAATAGGTCTGCACCCAGGATCCCAACCCACGAACCCAGGTCACCAAAGCAGAGTACACGGAACCTTAACCACTTGGCCATGGGGCCAGGCCCTCTCACAGACTATTTTATAAATATTTTCCTACATTTCTACTGGGTTTTCCTTGGGTGAATGTCTTCTGATTATTTGTTACCCGCTTCAGACAGAAGAACACTAGCTCTTGAATCACATGCAAGCATGGAAGGCCCACCTTGTTCACCCTCCAGTCCAGATGCTGACCAGTGGCCCATGAGAGCTTTGAGAGAAGAAAGCAGCAGCTACCAGAGGTAAGACAATCACAAAGAGCTACTCCAAAGGGCATTAAAATAAATTAAAATAGACATTTTAAAGTGATTTGTCGGACAAAATGGCAGGAGTTGCCACAGCTGAGTGCAGCAGCTGCCCTGGGACTTTGAAGCCATTTAACAGCTAAGTGAGCAAAATGAGGATGGAAATTATCAATACAGAAAGGTCTGAGCTATTAAAATGGCAAGTTTAGAAGGGTTCGGGATGTGAAAGAAGGTGCTAGATAGACAGCTAGTCATAAAACTGGCTGATGTACACAATTTGATGATTTTGGACAAATGCGTACCCCCATTACCATTACCACAATCAAGGTAATAAGTGTAGCATGGGTATGTACATATGCCCAAATGCTTCAAATTGTATACATTGAATATGTGCGAAGTTTTTTATATATCAATTATACCTCAAAAAAGCTGTAAAAAACTATTTTGGCAAAAAATCCCCCTCTAAGTTGAAATGTAGACTATGGAAAATAGAAACACACCATTATGTTACATAATGTTGAATCCAACATCAGTGAAGAAAAGCACAAGGAAAAAGATGTTATAGGCCGTTTTCATTCATGAACATTTTTTTAATCCTAAATAAAATATCATCAAATTAAAAATATAAAACTGGCTGAGATTTTCTAACTCTGAGAAAGGTTAGGTTATGGAAAGCAGACATCCTTTTTTGTCACGACCAGGCAATATAAAATGCTAGACTTAAAGGAAGATTTCACGATTTTAAAATAAATGGCTAAATTTGGGAGTAAAAATTAAATGGAGATGAGACTGGTTAATTGATAAAAGAAAGTAAATCATTTTTAGCATTAATTTTTATTTTCAGGGGATATCATTTCCAATAATTCTATTGTATATATCCACTGGGTCATCATTAATTTATTCATTCCTGCCTACTAATCAACTATTTATTGAAAGTCAACCATATGCCAGGAACTGTGGGTTGAAGACTGAATAAGATTCAACCTTCAACCTCAAGGAGTTCATGGTGTCATTTGAACAATTTTTTTTGTGTTGTATCTTTGCTGAAAAATATTCCTCCATTGCACATTCATGTTTTTTCTTAAATTTCTTCACTATTAAAATTCAAATACCCATTGTGTAGGATGCTAGCATTGTAAGTATGACCAATCATATACACTTTCAACAATTCTAAAAAGTAAGTAAAATAAAGAAAAATTAGCAAACATTAGCACTCTCCTTCTCTACAGCAGGTTATTGGGAGGCGGGGGAGCAGAGGGAAGAGAAGAGTATGGAGCTCTGCATGTCTCTCCAGGTGGAGGTGCAGATGTCCCTGCCAAGTATGGTGAACTACATGGAAATAATCTCAGAAATGTCTACCTTATTTTCAAAATTTTTCTTAGCACTGACAATGAACATGATTCTTCATGATAATATTTTAAAAAATTAAAAATGTCATATTTCTGGCTATAGAATCTTCATAGAATTTGACTCATTTGATAATAAACAGCTGAATTAAACATACTAACTGTTATGGGTTGAATTGTTTCCCCTTAAATTTATATTTTGAAGCCCTAATCTCCAGTACCTCAAAATGTGACATTATTTGGTATAGTATCTTTACTAAAGATGAGGTCTTAAGTCAGCCCTTAATATATGCCTGCTATCCTTATAAGAAGGGGAAATATGATACAGGGAAAAATCCCATGTGAACAGGAAGATGACCCTCTCCAAAGCCAAAAAGAGAGGTGTGGGACAGATTCTTCACTCACAGCCCTCAGAAGGAACCAATCCTGCCCACATCTTAATTTCAGGCTTCTAGTCTCCAGAACAATGAGGTAATAAATTTGTATTGTTTAAGCCACTCAGGTTGTGACACTCTATTGAGGCAGCCATCACAATCTAATATACTAAGAATATCTATTGCAGAAAGAACTTTCCTTTATAAAATATCAGAATTACGTTTGTATAGGTTGTGGTTTAAAAGGGCTATAATGCATATTGGAATATCTACCAAGTTCATAGAAAACCCATGGAGTTCACTGTGATCATGCTCTAAATGATTACCTCTAGCAAATTAGGAGTCTTGCAATTTTGAACTGGTATTTCAAAATTTCTGGATTATGTTGTTGTCACCCTCAAAAATGAGATACTTTGGTATAAATCTAATGAAATACGTATAAGATCTATATGGGGAAAACTGCAAAACTCTAATGAAAGAAATCAAAGAAGAACTAAATAAATGGAGAGATATCCCATGTTCATAGATATGATGACTCAATATTGTCAACATATCAGTTGTTCCCAATTTGATCTATAGATTCAATGCAATCCTAATCAAAATCCCAGCAAGTTATTTTGTGGATATCAACAAACGAATTCTAAAGTTTATATGGAGAGGCAAAAGACCCAGAATAGGCAACACAGTGCTGAAACAGAAGAACAAAGTTGGAAGATTAACGCTACCTGACTTCAAGACTTACTATAAATCTTCAGTAATCAACACAATGTGATATGGTGAAAGAATAGACAAATAGATCGTTAGAAAAGAACAGAGAACACAGAAATAGACCCACATGTATTTAGTCAATTGATCTTTGACAAAGGAGCAAAGCAATACAACGGAGTAAAGATAGTCTTTTTAACAAATGGTGCTGAAACAACTAACATCTACATGCAAGAAAAGGAGTCTACACACAAATCTTACACTCTTCACAAAAATTAACCCCAAATGGATCACAGGCTTAAAGGTAAAATGCAAAATTATAAAGCTCCCAGACAACCTAGATGACCTTGGGTGTGGTGAGGACTTTTTAGATGCAACACCAAAGGTATGACCCATGAAAGAAAGAACTGATAAACTGGATTCCAATAAAATTAAAAACTTCCGGTCTAATAAGACAATGTCAAGAGAATGAGAAGACAAGCCACAGACCGGGAAAAAATATTTTCAGATGACACATCTGATAAAGGACTGTTATCCAAAATAGACAAAGAACTCCTAAAACTGAACAATAAGAAAACAAAACCTAATCATAAAGTGGACCAAAAATGTTAACAGATAACTCACCAAAAAAGATACAGATGGCAAATAAGCATATGATAAAATGCTCCATATCCTATGTCATCAGTGAAATGCAAATTAAAACAATAAGATACCACTACACACCTATTAGTATGGCTAAATTCCAGAACACTGACAGCACCATATGCTGGCGAGCATATCAAGCACACAGAGCAGAAGGTATCCTTCAGTAGGTGAATGAATGGATAAATAAACTGGTACAGGCAGACAATGGAATATTATTCAGCAATAAAAAGAAATGAGCTCTCAAGCCATGAAAAGACATGGAGAAGCCTTAAATGCACATTATTAAGCGAGAGAAGGCAATCTGAAAAAGCTACATACTGTGTGATCCCAACTATGTGACATTCTGGAAAAGGCAAAACCATGGAGACAGGGAAAAAATCAGCAATTGCCGGGGTTTGGGGAAGGCAGAAAGGGATGAATGAGCAGAGCACAGAGGATTTTTAGGGTAGTGACACAATTATGATAGATACACATCATAATATGTTTGTCCAAACCCATGCAATATACAACACCAAGAGTGAACTGCTAATTTAAACTGTGGACTTTGATCCATTATCATGTGTCAGTGGAAGTTCGTGTCAATGGAGTTCATCAATGGTAACAAGTGCAGCACTCTGTTGGGGAATGTTTTTAATGGGAGAGTCTATACATGAGTGGGGGCAGGGTATATGGGAAATCTCTGTACCTTCCCACTAATTTTTCTGTGAAACTTAAACTGCTCTAAAAAAATTAAGTCAATAAAAAAATACACAGAGAGGCTTGCTAAATTCTCTGTCAATAAAAGATTAAAACTAAATGGAATCACACTTATTGTTTCCAAGAAGTATCTTCAGTTCATACTACATTTGAAAATGCTGAATTTCATTTTTTGCCTTTCCACATACAATATTATAGTTAGTACTGAGGCTATCCACGGTCATGGCCATCAAATTGAACTTCTATCAAAATCTCTTATTTCATAGTTAGTATTGTTTGATAGAAACCTCTAACAGTAGTGTTGGTACCATTCACCATCTATTGAGTGCCTTATTTGTGCAAAATGCTATGTATCCTTTATCTCCGTTGCTAATTTGTGCTTTACTCACTCCATTTCAATGTCTGGGGAAAGCAGCTTGAAGGGTCTGCTTTTCTGGTCAAAGTTTAAAACTCGAATCTGCCAGAATTGCACATAGGTCCTCTGACAACAGCCCATAACACCTCTATTTTACAGTACTGTACAATTTTCTGCCTGGCATACATTGCCCACTTTGACTAAAATACACAATGTCTCTGTAACAGCAGTCTTGTGCCTAATATGTGGATTTTCATTCTGTTACTGCACTGCCCTAGGTGTTTCAAAATATATCATATTTCATCCTAATTTTATTTGTCAATAGCCACTAATTCTTCACATTCTACTCTCTATGCCAATAATTAATTATTTGTTTCAACAAAGTATGTATAACCTAAGGGTATTCATTTACATACAGACACATTCCACATGTCATTTAATAATTTTAACATAGGGGATGGATGTCTATACATTGAAATACCTAAATAGAGGTGTGCTTTTATATTAGCTGATGTCAATATAAGATAGCATTAGATGAAAAGAACAAGTATGTTTAATATAGTCCTACTTAAACGAATATAAGTGGGGTTGTGCCTAGAAAAATATTAATAATTTATCTCTGGGAAATGAAATTAGGATAGTTTTGCCTTCCTCTTTAAGATGTTCTGAGTTAAGGAAGACGACAAGTCTACTATCCACTACTTGAAGAATTCAACCACCAGAAGTTCTGGTTGCTGGGGCCGTCCCTGTGGTGCAGCAGTTAAGTGCGCACCTTCCGCCTCGGCAGCCTGAGGTTCGCCGGTTCAGATCTTGGGTGCAGACATGGCACCGCTTGGCAAGCCATGCTGTGGCAGGTGTCCCACATATAAAGTAGAGAAAGATGGGCATGGATGTTAGCACAGAAGTTCTAGTTGCTAAGTGAGGTTGAGGGTGGCCCTGGGAAACAAGAATCTTTAAACTGCTTTGATCCTTCAGAGAACTTCAATCCTTTGGAGGCTGTGAGTAAATTCATAAAAATATAAGCAAATGTTGTTTTAGTAAAATAAGAAAGACATCTGCCCCAAAATTGGATGTTAATGTGTTTTTTTTGTACAAATGTCCTTAAGGAGTGAATTGGAAAAATTATTAGTTGGATGAATTATATTAATAGAGTTCCCAATATTAAAATATCTTTGCATTACAAACTGTCCTGACCAATTGGCAGAGCCAGGATGGATCCACACCCACAATTTGGTTCAGATGTCAAGATTGATGATACACACACACACACACATATACCAAGAAAGTATGAGAAGGTGTATTACTTACATAATTGAGGTCTTTTGAGGAGAGAAAAACTTGCCAAATAAGCTTGAAATACTTTGAGAGAGCAGAAAAGGAGGACTAGCCTGGGCTTTTACTGTGCTTGGAATGTGGGATCAGGGTGAGGGTCCTTAGTATGGGCAGGGTCTTGCATGATTTGAACATCCCACTGGCTAGCATCAAAGGAGGAAGCATCCTGGCTTTCTTCTCATCTTGCCCAGGTGTGGGGTGGAGCGGAAGAGGGAGGAGTGAACCTCAAAAGCTGTCAGCAGTCAAACATCAAAAATCAGAGCTGGATGCATTATGTAAAACATAATTTTGACTTAATTATGGTGTCTAATTCGTTTATTATCATCCTAAGCTGGATTTGTTAATATTTTATTTTCAAATTTGAAATCGACATAAACAATTGAGAATGATCTTTGCTTGTCTTTTAGGGGTTCTATTTCAGGTTTGAGGTTCAAATTGTGTGTGCTAGCTTCATAAGATGATGTTTTAGACTTTTGTTCATTGTCCCTACAGCAGTAGAGCAGTTCAAATAAATTAGCAATTATTTGTTTCTTAAAAGCTTTTTGAAAACCCAAACCAAAAGATCTCTGAGTTCCTTCCACAGCTACTAAGTAATGTATTAAGAATTTGACACTATTGAGTATATACATATATATACGCATCCATATATACAAATACCCACATAGACAGAGACTGAGAGGTGATAAATAGATAGGCAAACAGAGAGACATATATTTCCTTATAAAATTCGTTTCCTGGATATTTTGAAACTCATTACGGGAAGTACTACCCACATTGCATTCTTTTGAAATATTTTCTTGTCATATTGCTTTGATCAGTCTTACTGTTATTTGCTCTAACTCTTTTTTCATAGCCATTTGCTTTTGGGAAATTTATTTAAACCTTCTAAGCCTCAGTTTTCTCATTTATAAAATGGAACTGATAATACTTAGCGTGTTAGTTTTCTTTTATTGTATAGCAAATCACTACAAACTTAGTGACTTAAAACAACACCCATTTATTACCTCGCATTTCCATGGGTCAGGCAGGACTCAGGCTGACTCCTCTGTTCAGGTCTTACTGGAATGCAATCATGTCAGCTAGGATTGGTTTCTCATCTAAGGCTCAAGATCCTCTTCCAAGCTCATGTGGTCGATGGCAGAATTCAGTTCCTTGCAGCTGAAGTCCTGAGGCCCTTGGCTCCTACAAACTTCTCCCTACTCCCATGGCTTGCTATATGACACTCTCTACAAAATGAAACTTTCCTTCTTCAAGGTTAACAAGATAGAGTCTGCTGACTATTCTCACCCTCACTTGAAAGGCTCAACTGATTAGGCCAGGCCTATCTAGGGTAATCTCCCTTTGGATTAACTCAAAGTCAACTGATTAAAGACTGTAATTACATCTGCAAAATATCTTCACCTTTGCCATACGAGAGTGACATCTCATCATACTCACCTGCTCTACACTCAAAGGGAAGGGATTATAGATGGCGTGTGTATCATGACTTGGGAATGTTGATGCCATCTTAGGATTCTGATACACCATCTACCCACCAAGGTTGTTGACATTTAAGTATGGCTAAAGGAGATAGTGCACATAAAGTATGCAACTGGATGTAACTGGCAAGCCAACACCTCTTTCCTCTTGGTCTCTGGCCAGTTCTAACCCTGAGAGGTCTCTTTATGCAGAGTCTTTCCTGGGCTGATTATAGCAAGCTGTCCAGGTGCTGGCAGGTTGCAGAGACTGCGATGGACGGACACGAGGCCCTCCCTTCTCTCTCACTCTTCTGAGGAACAGACTCTGGGATGAATCTGGACATGGTTCCTTCTCTCCTCAGACACCATGACCAGGACCTGGTTTGAGCCCACGTCACTTTTCTTCCCAAGTAGATCACCAGAGGCCCAGCACCAGCCACTCCTAAAACACCACCCCCGAGAGGGACAGAGCTGCATCCTAGGAGCTTTGCAGGGGGTCCGCCCAAGAGAACATTTTCTGTCCTGCTGTGTTTTGAGAATTTTGATCTTTAGGATTCTTGCGGTGGCTTACTAGAGTTCTATAGTGTGTTACTGAGTCTCTTTTTCTAGACATAAATGGTCTTCAAAGAAATTTTTGCTCGAACACTTCAATAAATTTACTACAGCCATTTGAAAGCAACTAAAACTCTTGAACATAGATCAAACCTGCAGGTGTAAAGAGAAACTAACCACAGAAGTTTGAATGGCGTTAAAACCTGCTCTTAACTACAAATACTGCTGAATTTTATTCCCTCGCCTAGCACGGAGCAGCCCTCAGCATAGATCCACAGATTTTATTTTAGTTTTTAGTCACATAGGTCTTCTATAACCTGTGTCCTCCTTAACTATGTGCTGTCTGTGTTGACTGAGCCATCCAAGAGCAGTGGGCGCATTGGGCCTTCAGCCCGGCGGGGCTCTCTCCTTCCTCTGTTCTTATTTATCCTCACACCCTAGGGGGAGGGAACAGCCCTGACTCTGGCTCAGGTGGACCTGGCCCCGAGCCTGCTCTCCTTGCTCCAGGGCCTCCTGCCAATCTTTTAATTACTCTGAGCATCAGTTTCTATATTTGTGTAATAACACAACCATTTGATGAAAATACAAGTATTTGATAATAATATAACTGTATTCAACAGGTGTTTCAAGCCCTATCTTGTAGGTGAACACCTGAGACCCTAAGAGAAGGAAGAGCCTGCCTAATCCAGTGCCAAGTTGGGACTGAATCCAGGTCCTCTTCCTCCAACGTGGGAGTTTGGAAGGGCACTGTCATGGCCCCTTCCCTAGACCAACCACACTGAGAGTCATCTCTACATTTCTTATGGAATATTCAGTGTGCATACTGTGGAATGTGGTCCTTAGGGTATTATTCATATTTTATAAGATGATGGTGACAGATTTGATTGAGTCTCCTTGAAGAGCAAGGTACAAGGGTTGAAGGATGACTCCTACTCTGAGAGTCTGCTCCCTATAACACAATGTGCCAGACCCCTAGATTGAGTTTTCTCCCACTTTTGTTTATACACACGTAGAGGAATTTTTGTACCAAAAGAAACCAGCAGCCACTGAAAAACCAAGACCAACATCCTGAGGCTTTCCTACAACACAAATGAATAAATGCTTCCCATTTTCACTCAATCCAGGGTGTGTCAGTAATCCATGCGTTTGAAATGCATTTACAAATCTTTTAGACTCTTTATACTAACGAAATTGATGACTTTGCCTGACTTCTGTGGCCTTGCAAATGTTCTCATGCACATTGGCTCTTCATTATTCTAAAATCCTTTGGCTTTTGCTGTCATCCACACAATTTAGCAGTGGGTTGTTTTGTATTATTTTATAATTGATTTATGTTGTTTTCTAATTGATTTCTGTATGAGTCTTATCACTGAAACCATACCAAAAATCTCTCCAGAAGCTTGAAGAAACTAAGAGAAAATTACCATCTACAACTGTGAAAAGCTTATGAACAAACCACCACCAACCTCACCACCTCTCCTTGGTCACCTGGGCAGAGGAAGAGAAGATGGCTGGAGCAGGAGCAGGGCAAGTAGCCTGGGTTTTCCTTATTCTAACTCCTGTCCAGGGAATTGTTGGATTAATGGTGACATGATCATATTATGTTGCTAATAAATTCAGGTTATACAAACTCTAATTGAGCCTTTATTCAATCACAGGCATAGAAAATCCCCTGGAGATACAAACCTGACTGAGACCCAGACACATCTCTGAGGGGCATGGAATCATACGGCCCCATTCCCAGGATCAATTTCTCTTGGAATCAGTTAAATTTGCTGAGTTTCATGGCCATAGCCTCTGCCTCCTGCAAATCTTCCTCAGGAGTCCAGAGGAAGGAGTTTCCATGGGTCTTCGAAAATCTCCACCTCTCTGTGAACTTTGTAGATCTCTTATTCTCCCTGGTACGGTCTGTGAATATGGAGTGTTCCGTACACATGTCGCATACTTAAATGTAAATTCTGTGCTATGGTTAAAATGGATAGGTGACCTAATATTTAATGATATATCAATTTCACATTTCATCAGAATCCTATCTTAATTGTATATCATATTTCATTAGAAAATTTACATTTTTATATGAACAACTGAAGTAGCCACATCCCAGACATCTAGAAACACAGAATTGCCAAAGTCAAATGTGATATCTGTCCACTGATTGCTGAATACTGTTTCAATGAAACCACATTTTAAAAAGCCTCCTTTTAAAGTTAACTTATACTCCTACTCTGAGAGTATTTTGAAAGTTAAGAGCTGAAATCCTTAGCTATTCCTTTTAGGCTTAAGAGGATTTACTCATCCTTACTTCAAGTTTTGATTTTTTTGTACGTATGTGAATTAGCTTAGTCCAGATGCTTCTTAACTGTTGTAAAATAGATCTTTGTATTTTATAATCATCTGTACATTCTTTAATCCTAAAGTCAAGCACATCCCAAATTTGTAGGGGATGTCCCAATTTATATTATTCTTCCATTTTCGGCATCAAGAAAATTAACCAGATATTGTAACTTCAACCATTTAAGCCCTTCTCATGAACAGTCTTTTGTAATGGAAATGGCACAAAGTTGATTTGTTGTATAATTGTCCCAATTTTTGTTTTGGGGAAAATGATGATACTTTATACGTGTCAACATAAGAAGTCTAGGCAAGCACTCCAGTCATCTCTCTATCTGGCATGCAAATGGTAAGAGCGGGTTTGATGATCAGCCAGAGCACAGACAACATACGCTATGTTTTCTTTGCATTTAATGAACAAAAATTCGTAATGTAGTAAGAGTTTATACATACAGCGATTAGCCAGCACGTTTCCTGTGAGGCAGGTAGGTGTGCAGCGTATTACTCAGTGCACAGGAGGTACAACAACAGTGTGGGACACAACGCCACGTGTTATGTCGTGAATTGTGTCCTCCCAAAAGAAAAGTCGACGTTCTAACCCCCAGTGCCTGTGAATGTGACCTTATTTGGAAATAGGGTCTTGGCTGATGTGATCAAGTTAAGACGAGGTCATTAGGGTAAACCCTAATCCAATATGACTGGTGTCCTTACAAAAAGAGGGAAATTCAGACACAGAAAGGCAGACATGGTGACAGAGGCGGAGGTTGGGTGATAAAGCTGCAGCCAGGGAGCTTCAAGGACTGCCAACAGCCACCAGAAGCTAGGAAAGAGTCAAGGAAGGGTCGTCCTCTGCAGGTTTCAGAGGGAGCACGGCCCTACTGCCACCCTTATTTTGGATTTCCAGCTTCCAGAACTGTGAGACAATAAACTTCTGATGTTTTCAGGCAGCCAGTTTGTGGTCCTCTTCATAGCAGCCCTAGGAAACTAATATACGTCATCTTCAAAGACCACCATCACACAGAGATTTGTTGATCCCAGCGTCGTGCTAAACACGGGGTTATGTGGGGGATGCAAAGGCAAATAAAATGTGCCTGATTTCTTGAAGAGGCCTGTGCGCTGTACACTCTTCAGATGCTTTGGCACAGCTGGGCGTGATAGCAGATGGAACCCCTACAAGGCAGTCTCGATTTCCTGCGGTTGTAATACACCTTAAAATAATGTTTGACTTGTAAACCTCTTCTGAGAGCTGCAGGATATTTCAGAAAGACGTAGATTTATAATGATAAAACTTTACAAGAGACTGTTAGGCAAACAGTACTTTCAGCTCCTATATTTATTAAGGAAACGTTTCTCTAGCATGGAAGATTAAGGGTGGGAACCTTAAATCATTGCTTCTGTATATGCTATTTTGAAAGTTCCTGTGGGTCACCAAAAAGAGAAATCTTCTGTGTACTTTACTGCTGTCTGGTCTCGAGTCTGTATTTCTTGTCGGTAATTGTTCTTGAGTTTTGCACAGCAGCTTTGTGAAATTACAGCTCGTTCTTTCCAATGTGTGATGGGTTTGATCTTAGAAAAGCATTAGTGGAGGCTGGTAAGTCTGGGACGTCTGCACTTAAAATTACATTAAAGGCAAAAGCACGTCCTATTCTCCAAGGCTTTTATTTAATTCCAACTATCAGCATGTTTAATTGGAAAGAGAATTTGAAGATAAATCAAACAGTGTAAGGCTTAAGAGATTCTGGCACTATTAAGAGTACTGCTTTAAAGTTATTTCATGGGTTGTTTTTTTTTTTTAACCTCGCACTGGCATTATGACAAGCAGATCACAATGAATCAGTCTTTCTACCATACGTTCTCATTATTTCATATTAACATCTGCCCTGGGGTCTTGTAAACTAACCGTAAAGTTTCCGTGAGGAATATTACAAGCAAAAGAGAGTTTAGCCAGCATTTCTTACCTCATTTTATGCAAATGCACTAAATTATGAGCTGCGAAAAAATTAGGAAGGATGTGGAGTCAAATACTCTTTCATTGAGCAAATTAAAATTTAATAATTAGAAATATTCTATAACTACTGATATTAACTTTGTTTCGTCCTTCCTTCCTCTCTCTCTTTGCCTCCATGTCTCTCTCTCTGTGTCTCTCTTTCTTTTTCTTTTTTTCACACAGCCAGATTTAGAAAACCTCAAATAAGGACTTAGGTATTATCTTGCTCCATTTTTTCCATTAGAAAAGAGAATATCAGGCTGAGTAATTGAAGTGACTTTTTTTATGATTACAGAAATAGAATATATATTTAAACCGAGAGTATCATTTTTAAATACACCCTGATATTTCTTTAAGGTAATCCATAACATGAAGTATACTGAAATTTAAGAATGCAATGGTTTCCTAGAGACCAATAATTAAAGAAAATCTATTCTGAGAACTTTATGGAAAAAAATAAGTTGGGTTCAATGAATATTTTCATGTCTATAATTAAAGCTATACATTTAAAAAAGCAAATAGTGTCTGATATCGACCAGATAATATCAAATTGGTCATTAGGCTTCTAAGCAACAAGCCAACTTTTACACAAAATCCTGGAGAGTTTATGACAGCTGTTCAAGGCAGAGTCCCTGAATGGGAGCGTGGAAGCTATCAAGCCACACTTACCAAATAGGATGACAACCCTGCCCCAATAATTCCTTTCCACAACACCATCTGCACCAAGCACATGGATTGGTTTGGTTAAATTCTGGCTGGTCCTCTGTGACATTTGATGACTGTGACCCTCTCAGGCAGTGATGTTAGGGGAGTCATTTAAAGTTTCAGTTTTTCAGTCTATGGTTAGGGCACAACAGCAATTTTTCACCAACTGCCATCAGAGATATACAGAGCTCAGAGTTTTTTGTTTGCCTGTTTCCCAACCCAGAATACGATTTTCAAGCTTAGAATAGTTTTCACATTTTGCAGAAATGCAGGAGCCATGACACTTCTGGGTCTCACCATTCAGCAGGACCCAGGGCGTTGTTATCCAGTGATGTCATGCTCCTTTGGAACACCTACAAAATCACTTGAAAAGATTGTAGCATGCAACGCGTGTAAAGTATTTTTTGTTACTGCTAAAGAAAAGCATAGATGTATACAAAAGATATCAATATTTTGAAGACTTCTACTTTGCTTTGTATTAATTATTTATTTTATAAGCCACTAAATTAATTAAGATACAGGATATAAAAAGAAGACAAGAAAGAGGAATTTGTATCTTAGTAAAAGCAAAAGGATTTAACCTCATCAAAATATACAATATGATTATCTGAAAATAGATATCAGAGCAGGGCTCAAACAATATGTTTGCTAGTTTACTAAATTAATATGGGGGTCGATAATTACTTTGGGAGATCTCTTTTACATTAAGGATTCCTCAAGAAACCATGTGAGGAAGAAAAGCAGTGTTAATTATAAAATTAATTAACTATGTAATTGTTGCCAGCTAAAACCAGTCTGAATTCATTACAACTACAATTGAGGGAAATATTTTTAGGAGATCCTCATTTATTAGCATTAATTTTTATTTTAAACCATAGTTTAAAATAGATCAATACCAGCAAATATAGGCAATATTAATGAACATAGATAAAAATCTACTCTCCAGTAACTTATCTAATTTATAGTATGTAAACTGGGTATGAAATAATACCTATCTCGTTGAGCTATTGAGAAGAGTAAATGAGTTGATCTGTTATAGCAGTGTTGGTTAGTATTGCTACTGATCAAAAAACATGTGTGTGTCACATAAATAGCCCTGTGCAGTAATTTTCACTTATCATCACATCATATGCATTTTCACGCCATTGTTACAAGTTACCATTCTATCAATATCTTTGTGTATACGTCTTTTAAATTTTTTAAAAAATGGATTCTTAGAAAGATTTATTTTCAAGAACTAAGTTACTGGACCAAAAAATGTGAAAAACATTTTAGGCATCTGGAACATGTTGCCCAATTACATTAAAATTTTTATAACAAACATCTGTGCATTTTCCTTTCCCTTTACTCTTTCTAATATTAAATTTATTTTAATATTTTCTGTGTTTATAAGCAAAACTATTTCTTATTCTTTTAATTTACAGAGTTGAATACTTTCTCATATGTTTCCTAATAATTCTACTACTTGTCTGAATTTAATTAGATCTCTGGAGCACAGTGATTCCTCAGTGGTGAGAAAAAGTAAAAATTAGTTGGTGACCAAGAAGGTGGAGGCTAAAATAATACACCTTTTATAGGGCTAGACTCCATTTAGGTCAAGCATGCAGAAACTGACCAATATGGGTGAAGGGGCTGATCTGAGGGTGCCTCTCTCTCCTATCTCCTCCATTAGCCCCTCCACACTGGGATCATTGCCATTGACGGCTCTTTGATTCTTTAGTTTGTGGTACTGGGTCTTCACAATTTCTCTAGGGAGATAGCTACATTGTATTTGCCATAAGTGAGTCCATCTAGCTCCCATTCAAGTCCTGAGAAGTTGGATATGAGGACAGACAAGCTTAAATGGGCCAGACATGTATGTGTTGGGAGAAGTCAACAGGCTTCAAAATGCCTGGACTTGGGCGAATTCTCCTGAATGAAGCATGGAGTTCTGAGCATCCAAGGACAGTGTTATGGAAATAAAGACTATCCAATGAGAACAAGCAAAGGCTAGTTACTCAGAGCTTGCCATAGCAAGGGAATCTGTCACCATCACTTGCATTTGGAGGAAATGTTTTACAGTGGAAGACAGGGAAGCCTCAGGTGTGCCCTGTTTGGAGGCTGTTGGTGTGGGGAAGCTGGAGGAGGGCTATCTAGAAGCGGGGCATCATATGTGATTGGTTAGGGATACATATTTGCTTTCTCTAGTTGGTCTCAAACTGGAAGTAGGAAAAAAACAGGGAAGCTGTCAGTTATCTAGTAGGTCCTGGCCAGTTGGAGCCACTTGTTATGGGGTTATAGTTTGGTTTCCTGGAGCGTTGCTAGAGATAGTGGCCTGACCTCCTTTGAGTTTGATTTATAGAGAGCAGTCTGGCTTCCAGGGCTGGTTACTGAAGGTACCGCATTGGCTTCCTGGGCTGCTTCCTGCAAACTGTGAATCAGAGTTCTATTTTGATATATAGTCTGGTCATGGTCTGTTTACATATTCAGACTCTGAGAGTGAAGACTGCGAAGCCTCCATGGGTTCTGCCACATATGTCACAAACCACAGGTTCCAGAACTTTGCCCTGCAAATTCGCCATGGCTGCCCAAAGCAGTGTTCTGGGGCTTAGCAGACTGATAATCTAAGTTCTCAGAACTTCTCTCACCCTAGTTTGAAAACCTTGCCCCGGGGAAGTGTTTCTCTGAAGAGAGACTATTATTTACCTTTGTTTTGTTTATGGAAAAGAAAAGTACAAATGCTGCATTTATTGAGAGACTGAAAGGATGGCAGATAAAAATTTCCTCTTCCCTTTGAGACTTTGACAAATTTCACTGATAATCTTTTAATTCAAAACAACATCTCAGATTTTGTCAACGAAGAACAGACTTACTTCATTTCTAGCATAACGAAAGAAATAAAGTAGATTGTGAGTCTAATGTATATTTCCCACATCACCTGAAATTCTTAATCCCATTATAGACATACTTAAGTGATTTTCCCCCTAAGTGCAGAAATAGCGGGTCGGCGCACATTTTGCTAGCTACCGTGCTGATGTGTCTGTCTATGTCATGGAACACTGTGGCTCCCAAGTTCAGCACTTTGACAAAATATATGACCGTAAGTCTTGGTGGTGCTTGTTACTGGCTTGCTTTTGTCTGTATTTCTGTGAGCTGTGTCTTGACAGAAGGCACTGCATCACAGGCTGAAGCTTTTCTGGGCCTGTGCACGGAGAGCTGGCAGTGACCTAACATTGACCTCCCTAAGCCGGGATCCTGCTTTCGGCAATGTGATCAAAAGAACATATCAGCGGCCTGCACTCTAGACTCCTGTTAAACACCAGGTACAAGTTCATGAATAGTTTTCACAATCCTGACTCCCCCACATGATGATTTGGAATCTATGCTGCTTTCTTTTCTAGGACAGTGTTTGTAACTGTAATTATCCACATGTTGAAATGTGCAACTTGTGTTTTCTGAGATCCAAGGGAATAATCGTGGTATTTTGTGAGGTGGCTAAATGAGATGTATTGGTATCTTTCTTTGAGTGACCATCCAAAGTCACATTTTGCTCTTAGACATAATGTTGGAAATTCATTTATCTGTGATTTGTACACCCAGTCGGCAATCTCTTTCCAAGGACTTTTCCCTCATCGGAATGTTAATCCACTGAATAACTTCAGCAAGAAGGCAGGTCTGAGAGGTGACACGAAGAAGTGAAGTAGCAGGATGAGAAACATCATGGAGAAGAAACACATGTTTGAGCAGGAATCAGTCTACGGACTTAGGAACCTGAATGAGCAAATAAAATACATAAAGGGATTGCAATGTTATTCTACAAGGGTTAACACATTGACAAAAATATTTTGTTGTGAAATAAATAATCAAGGCAAATGAGCAAACCTCTGGTTTGTCTTTTACTCTGTTAACATAATTTTTACAAGAGCAGTAGTGTTTAATTTTTATGAGCACCAATTTATCTTTTTAAAAGAATGTAATTTGTGCTTATTGCAGACTTTCTAAGAGTTTTTCTTAATCCCATGTTACAAAGATAGGCTTCTATGTTTTCTTTAAAAGCTTTTAATTTCTAGCTCTCATGTTTAAGAATTCGATCCATCTTAAGTTAATCTTCATGTATATGCGGGGTGAAGTAAATTTGTTCATATAGGTAGCCACTTTTTGCAGTGTTTATTAAAAAGACTTTCCTTTTGAGTATCTTCAGAAACTTTGTTAACAACCAATTATCAAAGTAAGTGTGGGTCTTTTTTGTGTGTGTGGCGGGGGGAGAAGATTGGCCCTGAGCTAACATCTGTGCCCATCTTCCTCTGTTCTATGTGGGACGCTGCCACAGCATGGCTTGACGAGCAGTGCTAGGTCTGTGCCCAGGATGCGAATCTGAGAACCCTGGGCCAACAAAGCAGAGCACGTGAACTTAACCACTATGCCACTGGTCTGGCCCCAGAGTGGATCTATTTTTGAAGATTTTATTCTGTTTCTTTGATCTATTTTTCTATCCTTTTACTTTAATATTATTTTAACTGTTTATTTGTCAGAATTACTCAAGAATATATACTTTTCAATAATTAATGCCTTAGAGCACTTATTCAGTAACTCTATTTGTGACTGACTTTTCAGGTTCTTGACCTCTCCACATAGAAGTATTGAAATAAAAAACAAATTAAAATCATCCCAGTGTGAAACTGAAATTTAACTTTTATATATGATGAAATTTGTTACTTCTTTATGTAATTGCCATTTTGAATGGTTTGTAATAGTGTTAGCATTTTCATCTCTTTTTTCTAAAATTAAGAAGTTCTCTGGCTCAGGATTTTTATTGTTTTCTCATACGTTAATTGGTTTTAGTGCACACACCTCAAGAAATAGTACCTTGTGGCCCCAGCAAGTAGGGAGTAGTCAGGGACAAAACAGTGCTTGGGATGGTGGAGGAGAGGAATGTCCTTACAGGCAACATGAAAAGCCTATCAGAGATTTGGGCTGGCCTCTGGTAAAAAGGATTTTAGATGTGAGAAATGATTTTTGGCCTCAAAAATCAGAAAAAACTGGTTTCAGAATTTCAAGTATCTGATATAATTTGGTCTAGAAGTCATGAGACACTCCAAAGTGACTGCTGAGAGTTATCACCCCCATAGTCCATGAGGATTTTAGGAGTGGCCAACGATGAGATGAAAGCACTGCTCTACGTGCTGGCTGAAGCAGGTGCCCTGAAACTGCAAGCCACGCTCAGAGCCTGCAGGCCACCTGTCTCTTCTCTGAGACCCTCGCAATAACTTTTGACTAAGACGTTTGAGTTGGGCTTATACTCAAGTGAAGCTGTTTGTTTTGCTTATAGGTTTCTTTAATCACACATAATTGTTACTGAAAGTTCAGTCTCTGAACCTGGTGGCAATCCAAGGTTTTCCCTGGGGGGAGGGGGAGGGCGGGGGGCAGCCTGTGACCTTGCTGGCCAGCATTTTCCCCCAGCTGGCATTTGGCCTTGTGAGGCCATTTACAGGGAGGAGGGAGACAAGATAAGGAATTCTGCAGGTGGGTGTCCTTGGTCTTCTGTCTCCACGGTAGATTCAAGTGCCAGGAAGCTGAGGAGTTGGGGCCCCAGAAGCTTTAGTTTCTTGATATTCTCCAGACATCTGTTTTTGTGTAATAAACTTCGAGTACCCGTGATTGGCCAAAACTTGAGGGTGAGCCGAGCATGAGGCCACCTGGGCTCCAACAATTTGTAACTTCTATTTGGTTGTAAAGCTCAAGGAGTCAGAGCTTAAAGAAACAGACATTTACATATGAATGTAACTAACAAAGCAGAGAAGGGGGATGAGTGCTTTTGGTTTTAACCCCATATATGCTGGGTTTCATGTAGGAGAGCTGATATCAGGGCCGGTATTAATTTAAAGCCTATAACTATAACATAATTAGAAGGCAATACGAAACATCATATTTATCAGAACTCTCTGTGTAGTGTGTTTGGAAACGTTTCAATAAGACAGTTGGAGTATGGGGGTGAGACTCCAAAGGGAGTGTTCAAGTATGGTGCCTGCCTTGCCTTCTTAGGAAGGCAGGTCCCATCAGTTGCCATCTAGCAAGCATTTGAAGAAGAGTGGGGTTTTCTGTATATAAAAGAGTTGAGTCAGCCTATCTGGCCATTCTGTGAGGTCAGAGGCTGAGAGGAGAATGAGATGTGGATGCTCAGGAAGAGAGTTTGGGGAGAATGTGATCAACATAGAGGTGCACCTCGGAGACGGTTAATTTCATGTGTCAACTTGGAGCGTGTTTTAGGATGAGATTAACATTTAAATAGGTGATCTTTGGGGATGATAGATTGCTCTCCACGATGTGGATGGGCCTCACTCAATCAGCTGAAGACCTGAATAGAACAAAAAGACAAGCCTCTCCAAACTTCATTTCTCCAGTCTTCATCCGCACGGTGGACTCTCCTGGGTCTCCAGTCTGCCAACTCACACTTTAGGTTTTGGACTTTCAAGCATAGATGTGTGAGTATATATATATATATATGGATCCTTTCAAGCATGAATATATATCCTCTGCTTCTGTTTCTCTGGAGAACCCTAACTAATACAACTTCCTAGATCCCCCCTGCAAAGGGCTTGCTACCTAACTGCAGAGCATGGATGGCAGAGTGACCTGGAGTCAGCTCCTTCAGGATATGCCTCTGCCTCAGTGAGCAGCCTCATCCTGTGTCTGCCATTCTGGGTAGCCCTAGTGACTGAACAAGACAGTTGTACAATGGTCCTCCTTGTTGGCCTGAGGAGCACTACTTGATCCACAGTTCCTCTCTGGGTTGACTGACACTTTGTCAATCTGCTACACACTTCAACTTCCCCTATGCCCCACCCTGCTACCTCCCCATTCCTTTCATAGGTGTTGGTCCTTAACACAATTTGTACCCCAAACTCCAACTAGGCATCTGATTCTGGAGAAACCAACATGGAACATGTTGGAACATGAATTTGTCAAATGTTGTTTTAAAATGCAACACTTAATGACAACTCCTTACTCTATCTTATAACAACTTCACTATCAGCGCCTTCATACTAACACTTTGTTCAAATGACCAGATTTTGGGGGGAGGCTGCATTCTCTATTTGACACAGAGAGATGAACTGTATTTGTAGGCTAAGGCTGGAGGACGAGGACACCAGCCAGTGTCTGTGTTACTAGCTTTGACACATTGACCAGCACTGCTACTGGACAGCCTCTCCGGGGCTCTGTCATGAACTGTGTTACAGGCGTGTGCTACACTTTGAGTCATTGCATTCCTTTCCTCATTTTGTTTCCAAACGTGTGTTTTCTAAGATTGTGGACAATTTCTGAGAACAAAGAAACAAACGACAACCAAGGCATGAATTTGTCTGTCAATGATTCATTGAATTATGGCAAAATGTCCCTTGGTTCCTGGCTGCTGGACGGTTTTCTCACTTCTAACACGCCCTTGTGCCAGCCTAGATATGTACAATGGAGGATGGGAATAGAAACCGTGAACAAGGTCAGCTTCATCTTGTGAAGATGGGCCCAAAGCACCACTCTCCTTGTGAGGAGCATATCTCTCCATGTTCTGATAACTCCATCTCCATCTGCCCATCTGACCCACTGCACTTGCAACACTTGAGTTCAACTGGCCCTTGATGAGCCCCTCTCTGTGGGAAATGCTGCTTCAGATGCCCCTCCCAAATCCCCCAACCCCTGCCCAGGGAGGAACACCAGTGATAAGCTGTGGTTAAAAAAGGAATCAGAAACTTAACAAAGAGCTCATAACAGGGCACAAGGAGGTTCAAATACATATGCTATGAGAACCCAAAAGAAGGATATTTAATGCCAACTAGAGAATTAGATCCAAACTTGAGGAATTCCCTCCTAGATTTGTTTTTATATTGTATTGTTCTATTTTAATCTCCAGACCATTGACTAGGGAGCCCAGGAGGATTGCAATTTTTGACGTTTTGACTATGGGCTCGAACTAGAGTTTGGATTAATTTCTGAAGACGTCTATTGAGGGGTGATGTGGGAGGAAGGTCAAAAAGGAATCACTTGCCTTTGGGCACAACGGGAATTCAAGAGACACTGGGCAGCATTGGAGAGTGTTATTCTAGGCCCAGACTGTGAACCCAATCTGTGGTTTTGGAGACTCAATAATTAATTTTCATTGGTTATTGCAAGGGGCAGGTGTCAGTAACAATCCAGGTGGAGATGAAATATAAGCAGGAGACATAAGGGGCTTCTGTTCCTGATCCAAATCCCCTGCCCAAGTAATCCAGCTTCTGAAAACCAACAGAGATTACATTTTAAAAGCTTTTTAGGAAGCAAGAAAAATGGAAAAGAAATCGCATTTTGATGGTTTAGGAAGTTTGAGGGAAAAGGCATTTCTAGATCAATAATTATGAATACATTCCCATATTTCTTTAAATTAGTGCTGAGTACTGGAAATAATGATTTCACGTGTGTGTGCAATCTTTTCGTAGTATTGTATGGCACGTGCTGATATTTTTCACAGCTACTAATTACCTGCAACATATTTAATGTTTAGAGAAAACGTATTTAATGATGCAATAATGCATTGTTAACCCCTGCTCTTCTTGTTTATAAATATGAATTTCCTCTTATTGTTCTTCAGGTTTGCTTCCACAGGCTAGAACTTGCAAAGTTGGTTTTTTGATAATTAGGGAACAATAAATGCTGCTAGCCAGTGGGTGTGGGGGAATTGAAACTGGAGGGTGGGGGATGTCGTTTCTCTCCATGGAAAATCTTTCCATTTAAAGTTAGGATGCATTAAGAAATGAATCTGAGGGGCTGGCCCCATGGCCGAGTGGTTAAGTTCACACGCTCCGCTGCAGGCGGCCCAGTGTTTCGTTGGTTCGAATCCTGGGCATGGACATGGCACTGCTCATCAAACCATGCTGAGGCAGCGTCCCACATGCCACAACTAGAAGGACCCACAACGAAGAATATACAGCTATGTACTGGGGGGCTTTGGGGAGAAAAAGGAAAAATAAAATCTTTAAAAAAAAAAAAAGAAATGAATCTGATGTTTCACACAGACAGGATGCTGATGATAACATGGAAGGCTCCACTGGTGCTCCCACAAAGCACCAGTATTACATATCAGAAGATGCTTATAATTTTCAAATCAACAGTAATGTTTGGGTAATGGTGAGCATCTGCGATGGTTAATTACATGTGTCGACTTGACTGGGTTAAAGGATGCCCAGATAGCTTGGAAAACATTATTTCTGGACGTGTCTGTGAGGGTGTTTCAGGAATAACTAGGAATTGAATCAGCAGACTGACTAACGAAAATCACTCTAACCAATGTGGGTGGGCATCATCCAACTCACTGAGGGTCTGAATAGAACAAAAAGGTGCAGGAAAGGCAAATTCGCTCTCTCTGCTTGAGCTGCGACGCCCATCTTCTGCCCTCAGATGCTGGTGCTCTTGGTTCTCCAGACTCAGACCAGGACAGACACCATCAGCCCCTGGTCCTTAGACCTGTGGACTCAGATTGGGACTCACACTATCGGTTCCCCTGGTTCTTAAGCCTTTGGACTGAATGACACCACAAGCTTTCCTGGATCTCCAGTTTGCAGAGGCAGATTGTGGGACTTCTCAGCCTCCATCACCATGTGGACCAATTCCTATAATAAATCTCCTCTTGTATATATTTGTATATATCCTGTTGGTTCTGCTTCTCTGGAGAACTCTAACGCAGCGTCTCTCATGTTTTCCCTCTTATCTTACCTCATCTCATTTGTCTCCAAGAGCGTAGGTAGAGCAGATCTTACTCTTCTGCCAACTATCAGATGAGGAAACAGACGTGAGAAGTTGAGAGCCTGTCTCAGGCAAGTCAGGACCTCTGACGTCCCATCTCAAACCCCCTCACTAGCCTTGAAAAGGGTTTGTTCTCCTGCTGCTGTCACCACCCCAGGCTGTACTAAGCCATTGTCTAAACCTCCTCAGGAGACAGTGGTCCCTCAAGGCTGGACCATGAGGGGCTTTCTGTACGCAAGAAGTTCCAGCATCAGCCCTCCTGCGACCCAGGGAGAAAGCAAAGTGACTCTAAAAGTTTTAGTTTTAAGTAAAACCCTGCATTTACTCACAATGAATTCATACCCTTGTTTTTCACTGAGAAGTTTTCTTTTGCTTTTCATTGTTTAATTTTTATAAGAAAAACATTGGATGATTAAAGTGAAAGAAAAGTTAGAGGCAGCAAGACAACCACTTTCAACTTTCTTATGTTTTTTTTTTTTCTAATGATATGAACTGTTCCTAAATTTGTTTTGTAATTAAAATAGCACATGAACTTTGGTTTTTGGTGTCCCCTTTTGGAGACCTAATTTTCTGGTTATGTCAAAGGAGATTTGAAAAATTAAACAGAACCAATTTTGACTTGCTATATTCATCTCTGGGAAATTTTTCTGCCTCCTCTCTTCCTGCTCTGCTCTGCTCTTATCCATCATCTATGCATAGTACACTTCTCCTGCAGAATACTGTTTGCCGCTTACGTCTAATATGCCTCTTTCTCAGCTTCAAGGGTAGCATCAGACCTGAAAGAGCTCTTTTTACCACTGGGTCTGCATCTCCAGTTCTCCAGGTCTCACTTCATTTCCTTCCCTTTTCTCTGGGTTTTGAGCCCCCCAACTCAGTTTACCAAAGATCAATTACTTTACTTAATCTGTTTCTTTCCTGATTTTATTTGTTTATTGAATATATTAATTAGTACTTATGATAGATTGATCAATATATTTATTTTTGACGAAAAATGAGCGAGGTAGGAAGAACAATGCTCCCTCCTGCGAGACCTCCACGTCAAAATGCCTAGAATTGGTGAATATGTTGTATTACATGGCAAAAGGGAATTGCAGTTGCAGATGGAATTAAGTTGCTAATTAACTGACCTTAAAAAGGGCTATTTTCCTAGATTTTCTTAGGGGGACCAGCGTAATCACGCAGGCTCTCAAAAGCTGAGGAAGATGGCAGAAGAGTGAGTTAGACAGATAGGACAAGGGAAGAAGAGGCAAGCGAGATCTGAAACATGAAAAGGACATGACGCACCATTGCTGGCTTTGGAAGTGGAGGAAGGGCCACGAGACGAGGAATGCAGGCAGCCTCCGAAGCTGGAGAGCAAGGAAATATTCTTCCTGGAGCCAGCAGATAGGAAGCAGTCCAGCCAACACTTGATTTTAGTCAGTGAGACCCACTTCAGACCTCCAGCCCCCAGAATAGTAAGAAAGTAAATTTGTGCTGTTTTAAGTTCTCAGATTAGCAGTAATTTGTGATCGCAGGCGTAGGAAACTACTCCAATGAAGGGCTAACAACGCGTGCAAATGGCGACAGTTAAGATTAAACCACGGCTTCCTAGTAATGGCTCGCTCTGTTCCTCTGAGTCTTTCCTGGGGTCACAACAGAGCACTGAGCCTGTGTGAACACAGGGCTGGGGACAAGTAGGATGCTGCTTGTCATGGGAACATGTGTGCAAAAGCCTTTGAACTAACCTGATCTTTGCTTCAAATGACGTATAGTGATTCTATTTGTGTGTGTGTGTGCAGGGATATGTGCATGTGTGTGTGTGTGTGTACAGGTGTGTATTCTGAGACTTTGTTTTGGCATTCATGTATGCTTTTACTACACCAGGAGCCTAAACCCTGGGCATAGGGAAGCTCTGTGCTGCAGTGTCTGGGCATCTCTGATCATCTCCATCTTCAGAGAGCCCAGCCATCAATCTCTGTGTGCTTATTGCGCTGAGTTTGCCATTGACAGCTCAGGCAATTAAGGCAAAATTGCATTTTCTTCCTAGCTTCGAGGAATCTTTTTTTCTTTTAATATTCTTTTATTTTATTTTATTTTATTTTTTTCCTTTTTCTCCCCAAAGCCCTCCGGTACATAGTTGTATATTCTTCGTTGTGGGTCCTTCTAGTTGTGGCATGTGGGACGCTGCCTCAGCGTGGTTTGATGAGCAGTGCCATGTCCGCGCCCAGGATTCGAACCAACGAAACACTGGGCCGCCTGCAGCGGAGCGCGCGAACTTAACCGCTCGGCCACGGGGCCAGCCCCAGGAATCTTTTTTTCTTTTTAACTGTGCCCAGAGCTACAGATAGAGCTGCAGGCTCTTTTTCTGTGTTTTCTGCTTTCATACGTATATATGAAAGCCTGATGAAATGAACAAAATAAAAATCATCGTCTGTGGAACATAAAATATAAGTGATCAATCAACTGCTTCTTCAAACAATAAATATACACAATTACACAGAGTATGCAGTAGTTCCCTGACATTTAAATCGTTATGTGGAATTAAACCAGTGGGAAATATTTTCCTGCCATAATGTAGTCTGTTTATATTTTCACAGAAATTCAGCATTTTTTTTCACATTTGGTTAAAATAATTATTCTTGAAGCGCTCCATATAGATTCTATGTTCTGGAAACTCTGCCTTGTGTTTGTGGTGTTTTTAGTGAGAACAACTAGAACAGTGCTACTATTGCCTACCCTGCATCCTTTATTGAACTAAGAAGATAGAAATAAGGAATATGATGCTGTGTTTATAAATATTGATGGAAAAAATGTCATTGGTGTTACCAATTACATAAACACTTCAGAAGCAAATTCCATCCTTAAACACTTGCTATTATCCTTATGAAAATTAGTGAGAACCCTGCATAGCCCCATCACAGCAGACTGTAGCTCTGTGTGGAAATTTCTTTTTATAGTAGCTTACTGAGATGCTGAGTTCTATTTTTATCATATTTAAATAAAGGATTTAATTTTTCAGATATCTATATAACCAATAATACAGATAAAGGAAATAAATGTGCTGAGAATGTTAGAAATCATTATGTTACTACATATTATGGGCTGAATTCTATCCCCCTTCACAAACCGGAACTCGTATGTTGAAGCCTTAACCCCCAGTATCACAGACTGTGGCTGTATTTCGAGACAGGGTGATTAGGTTAAATGAGGCCACTAGGATGGGCCCTCATCCAACACAGTGTGTGTCCTTGTAAGAAGAGAAGATTGGGACAGAGACACACAGAGGGAAGATGATGTGAAGATGCAAGGAGAAGAGGCTGACTACAGGCCAAGCAGAGAGAACTCCAGAAGAAACAGCCCCGTGGACACCTTGATCTCAGATTTCCAGGCTCCATAGTTGTGAGAAAGCACATTTCTGTTTTGTAAGCGGCCCAGTCTGTGGTATTCTGTGATGGCAGCATTAGCAAACACATACACCAGATCCAGCTCTTGGAAACCCACACCTCAGCTGCTCACAGCGAAGCAGAGAATGGAAGATGCCCTCTCGACAGCTACTATTTTTTCTAGACAGTTTGCTAAGAAAATTGGTAACATCGACAATGATTTTACGACCCGCGTATTAAATTGTGTCACATAAAATGTTTTTAGAATTTTTAACTTATTTTTTAATATTTTGATTAATACATCCTTTGAATACATTCAGAACTAACTAGAACTTGGAAATGTATATATTTTACATGAATTTATTTTGCTATTGTTTTCTTTTAATACTTGTATTATATTTTCCTAATCTGTTTTGATCTCTTCTTTGTCTTCTAGATTTGGAGTTTATATTTTTGTCCAACCTTGGATTTCAGAAATGCTCAAGCAAGAACAAACTGGAGAAATCAGAGTTTCAACCAGTCTTATATTGGCAATCATTGTAGACTTGTTTATAAAGAGAGTTTTCATTACAAGTAACATAGATGATGAGAGTTAGCACATTTATTTTATTCTTCAACTATGTTTTCTACCCTATTTCTATTCTAAATATAGAAAATTAAAATTAACCACAAGAAGGAAAAATCACTGGAAAACTGAATGAGACAAAGGAATAAATTTTAAGATGGAAAATAGAATGAGGAAAATCTACTTTGGCAAGTGTACTTCAAAACAAAGGCAATTTTGCACAATCATTTTCAAAGTTGCTGTCTTATTGCAGGTGGGAGGGGAGGCAACTTAAGAGTTTTAATTTCTTCAGACGTTTTCATATCCCTGTAACATTTTTCTCATGTAGGTGTTTTTACATATTTGGAACGATTCTCCAAACAGTTGTTCATTGTTTTAATAACAACCAGTTTTTAAATCATGCAGATGCTTTTAGGTAAAGCAAGATGCAAGACTGATTTTTAAACAACATATGCTACAGACATCAAAAACATGGCTCACTGATTGTCGGCTTACAATTTGTGGAGCGTGTGTTTGCTCAGTTTTGTCCATGGGGTAGGAAAAGCAGTAAGTGGAACACGTGGTATTGATTACTTTCTTCAAGTCGGTTTTTCAATTTGATCATGTCTGAGTTATAATCTTTTCCTGACCGTTAGAGTAATTTGTAATCAATGCCTATTTAGAAGTTTAAAAAAACCTGGTAGTTAGTGTATAATAACTTCAGTGTTCAGAGTCAATTGACCATTCTAACATGACCCAAGCATAAAAGAACTGCTGGAAAAAAGAATGCTAGTCCAGTTTGCTGGTCAGGCCTGTGGGCATGAGCTGTTTTCCTTTAAAGTTGTTCTATCAGCTTCTAAAACGGGAAGGCTGCCACATGCCCTTTCTTTTTCCAATAGCTGTCCTTTTTTTTTACAAACAATAATTAATTCTATAGTTTCTCAGGGTATTATGAAGGGCTTCTGTTACCACAGACTAATTGCATTGGAAAAGTGGGCCAATCCCTGGAAAAAATAGTAAATTTATAGGTGATATATGAAATGAATAGATGATTTAAATTTTTTTTAGTTTTCCAATGAACAGAAAGAAATTCCGTGTACATAACTCTGAAAGGTGACATAGGGTGTTTTTAAAATTCTACATTTGTCTTTAAAAGTTGTCTTTTGGAATTTTAGTTGTAATTTTATCTTGATGTGTATTCATTCATTCAATAATTTGTTTTGAACACCTCCTAAATAGCACTCTGTCTTCTAAGTTGTAATATTTTACTTTAAAATATACCAGTTCCCAACAGAAACAATTAAAATTGAAGCAAAAGGAATTTTTGATCATCTGTCTAAACTTACTGGGTTCTCTAGATTGTGCTGATGGCTTAACTGATGTCTTGGCTAATTTGTCTCATTTTTACTTCTGTCATAGGCATGTCATAGCTCTAATGTTGATTAGAGACCAATACCTTAGATTACGGGGAGGGGCTCTCGGTAAGGAGATGGCAAGTTTCTCAATTAACGAAAGCATGTGAGGATTTATTTTTTTTCAGAAAACTGTCAATATTTAGGGAATGAAAGAGAATTTTTAGATATGAATTTATGTGAAACTCTTCAGGATTAGAAAAGAGCAAACAGAAAAGAGCATTCAAAAAACAGATTTTATTTCCAAAGAGGAAGGTATATAATCAGATAAGGAAAAGCTGGGCAGAAGAGGGATATATATGTACATATATATATTTTCTTTATTTATTTCCACATTTTCTTTATCCATTCATCTGTCTATGGACATTTAGGTTGTTTCCACATCTTGGCTATTGTGAATAGAGCTGTAATGAACATGGGGGTGCTAACATCTCTTCAAGATCCTGATTTTAATTCTTTTGGATAAATACCTAGAAGCAGGATTGCTGGATCATGTAGTAGTTCTATTTTTAATTTTTTGAGGAGTGTTTTATTATTTTGCATAATAGCTGCACTTTTTTGCATTTCCACTAATAGTGTACAATGGTTCCAATTTCTCCACATCCTTGCCAACACTTGATTTTGTTTTCTTGATAATAGCTGTCCTGACAGAAATGAGGTGGTATCTCATTGTAATTTTGTGATTGCTCAAGACCTGAGACTATAAAACTCCTAGAACAAAATATAAATGAAAAGCTTCATGACATTGGTCTTAGCAATGATTTCATGGATGTGACACCAAAAGCTCAGGCAACAAAAGAAAAACAGACAGTGGATGACGTCAAACTAAAAAGCTTCTGCACAGCAAAAGAAGCAATCAACAGAGTGACAAGAGAGTCTACAAAATAGGGTAAAATATTTGAAAACCACATATCAGATAAGAGATTAATCTCCAAAATATATCAGGAACTCCTACAACTCAGTAGCAAAAAGTCTAATAAGCTGATTTTAAAATGGGCTAAGCATTTGAATAGACACTTCTTCAAAGAAGACACACAAATGCCAACAAGTACATGAAAAAATGCTCAATCTCACTAATCATCAGGGAAATGCATTTTTTATTAAAAGATTTCTTATTGAATGTGCCACGTGAGTCAGACACAGCGCCAGGTACTGAGCATCAGTAGATGAGTGACACACAGTCTTAAAACTTAAGGCGTTTCAATGTGTGCTCCTCCCTCAACATTTTCAGAAAAATGAAATTAAATTGAATGGTAAAGAGCAAATTTCTCAAATGTATTTAGTTTAACATTGCTTGTTTTGTTTCTGGAGGGGAAATTTCTAAGAAGTTTCCAAGGTTCCAACTGTTTGGAGCATAGAATAAAAACTACCGATTAAAAGACCAAAAAACGCAGCTTCTAACTGGAATTTTATTATTGATGAGGAAAGATTACAAGTTCGAGAGAGAGTTTGCATCTGATGGCCTCTCAGATTGAGCCACGTGTAAAACGAGTTCTGTCCTTGGCATGTCTATACTACACACTATGAGATGACGCCATGGCAAAAACGGGTGTATATTGTAGCTATCCACCAAACCTATTCCATCTTATTTTATTGTGACTATTAAAAAATAATACTCCATTGAAGAATAGCTCTGGGACACATGCTAAGTTTGACTGCATGCTTGAAAGCTGGCATGAGCAGGGCTCTGTGGGCAAATCTGGGATTATGGTGCCCCTGAGCATCCTGTGCAGAGACTGAGGGTCCTGTTGGGAGGAAGGAATGCAGTTGGGCTTGGAACGTGAGTGGTGATGCTGGTGGGTTTGACTTTGGAAATTTGTCTAACTCAATATTAGGAAAGATAGTCTTCTAAAATTGTGTAGTTGACTTTTAACCACCTGGGCTTGAGGCAAGGGACTGGAAGCCTTTGGCCTTCTGGTATCTTCACCTTTGTGGTGACCCTCTATGTACAAATACGTGGGCTGTTGTCTCCCAGGAGGCAGAGGTTGTGCACAGTAAGACTTGAGCAAAGGCACAGAGACTAAATGCAACTGGTGTGCCTGAAGGCGTGAGTCACATGTTCTCTGCAAAGGCATTGGGGCCATGCAACTCTCAGCAAATGAGCAGCTGGTGGTTGTAGGGGAGGATTGAGGACAAGAAGCAAAGATGAATGCTAGACACTCAGGTGGCCTCAGCCAGAGGATATCCTGAGGCAATCACAATGAATGCCAAGAGAAAACAAACAAAAATCAGACTTTAAGTTAATCAAAGAGACTAGACTTAGAGAAAAGGAATAAGAGAGTCTGAATAAAAGAAACATTTTTCCCCAATGTAACAGAAAAATGATTCAGAAATATAATAGAAGAAAAATTCACTGACGTCCTGGATTAATTGAATCTACTGATTAAAGGGTAAAAGCAAAAAGGGGAAGGTACTCAGAGTTTACAGAAGGAAATCGGTTGATGCCATCTGAAATTCTAACATGGTTAAAACAACAACAAAAAAATAATTTCAAGCTTTCTGTTTGTGATAATCTTGTTACTCAGCCTTAGAGAATTTTCTAGAAATTATTACTTCTTAAAGTTAAGAGAGATTTAACATAAATTCGACAATTTCTTCAGCACTGCATATTTAACTCACAGTCGTGTGAGGGACTTTGTTTCTATGGCATAAGTTTGAGAGGTGCTGGTAAAGCTATTTGACCATTGTTTTGGTCATATATGTAGATCAGAGACCAGCAGAGGGCAACGTCAATTCCTGGAGGGGGATATTAAAGAGAAGAAAAATTGTGTGCTGAATTTTTTCCCCCAATCTTCAATACCTCTTTTGTTTCTACTACGCTGTCTTGGAAGAATTGAAATTCAAAGTTATTGGAAAGATAAAAACAGTTTGGTTTTAACCAATGTCTTATTACTTCCATCTGTCTGAAATATCTACAGTTTCTTAGTCATTCATACATTTACGGTGGAGGAAGGAGACATGTGGGTCAGGAAGAGGTCACAATGCTTTTAAAAATGCGAGTAGTCCCACTGTTGAGACCTAAAATTGGTCCAGAGAAGGGTGCTGAATCAGAGGAACAAAGATAGGCCTGAAGCTCCGAGGGGAGAATTTCTGGGTTTACAAAGAGCCTGCTCCCAAATTTTACTGCTTGTTCCTCATGACAATTCCAGAAGGTACTAGATTTCATCATCTCCATGTGACAGATGTGGAAGGAGGAACTCTGAAAGATGGGGCTCCTTGCCCAGGGTAATGGGGCTCAGGAAAGGGCACGGGGATCTGAGACAGAGCTGTGGGGAGGAGCTGCTGAGAAGGATCCCAGCCCAGGAGAAACGCTGGTGAGCTCGGTCTGCCTCACTCTTCCGGGCTGCACTCAAATGCTACTGTGTGCTCAGGAACTTCCGGTTGGAAACACACTTGCGTTTTTAGATACCAATTAGTTTGTGTAATTAGATTGTGTAATTAGATTGTGGGCTGGTTGTTTTTTGGTTTTTTTGCAAAACCCCATGTAACTGGCCTGTACTAAATTACAGGTCTAAAGAGTTTCCAATTTCAGTCACTTCATAGACTGTGTTTTCTTGTTTGGGCCATAAATTGGGGCTAAGCACAGCATTTAATGGCCAATATATGTTTTAACAACTCCATAAATACAAATTCTGCACAATAGAAGATCATATTTGCTTCAAGGGAAACAATAGCATTCAATAACTCCGGGATATTTTCTTTTTAAAAATTGCTCTCTATTGTGAATAATTCTACTAAATTGGCCAAGTTTTCATTTAGCCAGGATACTTCTCTCAGGAACCGGCCACCTGCACACTTCTTTGTTACGCAGATGCAGAATCAACATAAGCAAAATAGTATTGCAAGTATTTATGCTACAGGAAACATTTCTGTCCATAGCTACCCAGGCTTCAATCATGTCTCATGTGGGTTTTAGTAATAAAAGTAAGAGTTTTAGAATTGAGCATCTGCTATGTAGATCTTGGCTGGAAGCACTCACACTGTGGCGGGAAGTCTCACATTTGCGAGAAGCCCTTTGGCTGGACTTCAAGGTGTCCTTTTACATTATGTTAGTCTGAGTTGGGGAAACATTTGAGAACATATTTTGTCTGAATATTAAAAATCTCTTGAAGGTGGCGTTTTCTGTATTCAGATAAAGCACCAGCAAAGCTTTTGTTTCATTAAATTGAAAACTATCATAAATGAAATATTCGCTAAACTGGAGCTTGAATTCCTAATGGAAACCTGGGACATGTGAAGGTCGTCCCTGGTGTTCTCTACTTTGGGGACATTGCAGCAGAGGCCTGGGAACATCCTGGTCTCTAGGAGGGAACAGGAGCTCCTCAGCTGATTCCCCTAGAAGGCAGCCTATTCCTGGGGGTTCAGTGTGGCAGGATGGCTTGTCTCTGTGGTGTTTTGTCTTCACAGGAACTCTGACGTGTGATGGCTCACTGGATATGTGAGTCTGCCTTTTGTTAATCTCCTCTAACTGTACACAGAGCAGAGGATGCCAGTACCTTTTAAAAAGCAAAATACAAATTATGCTTGGATTAGTTTGAACCAGGCCTGAGAACACCAGGATATTTGCTGGGAGATGGAGAAGGACCAGATGTGCCTCTGTCTAGTGGCCTATGATCACAGGATTCTCACAGTCAGCTCTGTTACTGCTCTTCTTTCCTTCTAGAAAGTTCTTTCCTATATTCCATCCCAGACTTTAAAAAAAACTTCTATTATTCAGTACCAATGATTATCCTTGTGTTTAAATCCATCTTCTGGAGAATTGAATTGCTATTCTTCCAAAGAAAGAGAAGCAACATGTGTACTGGAGAACTTTCTCTCTTCAGCATTAGTTTTTCCCATTTCTTTCTTGGCTAAACTTTTCCCTCAGCACCTGTTCTTAGAGCTGCCCCTTTGTGTCAGTAAAGTGTCTTTATTCAAGACATAGTTTTGTCACCCTTGTGGGGGCCTGGTCATGGTGGGGCAGGCCAAATCAGAGACAGCTGTGACTTAGCAGATAGACTCAGGCTGGTCAGGGGCAAGATGGGCAGCCAGGGAGGTCCCAGGAGCAGGCAGTGGAGCAGACCACTCAGGAGCTAGAGAGATGCCTCAGGGAAAGCGGAGAGTGTGTCTTAGTATGTGATTTTATTCTGCATATAGATAAGGGTTATATGTTGAAATGATGACCAAGGAAGGAAGCAAGAGATGGCTTAATTTGGGCAAAAGATTATATCATGTTGCTGAGCACAATATTCTTTCTCTTCATCAGATCATCTATCTTATAGGATCTCCCCATCTTTCTCCTGGCAATAAAAGCCTTCCTTCCTGAATATTCTCTCCCACATTGCCAACTAATAACCTCTCTGAGATCTATCAGAGTAGTCAAAGAGGAGTATCTTTTCCATATTCAGAGCTGAGTGATCACCTCTTATAAATCATGCAGAGTAGAGACTGGTTCCAAGTTAAGATGATTATGGCAAAAATAGCAAAACTTCTGTGTGAATTAGAATCTGTTTTTTTCAGAGGGAATAACAAAGACACAACACTGGCATTTCGTTACACATTAAGTGTCAAAACATAGCACAGTCTAGGACATCTTACATGACAAGCAGCATGGCAAACAACAATTGATATGATATTATTTGACAAGTTTTCAGTATGAGAGATGCTACCAACATCACTTCTCTGCTGGAAAATGCACAGATCCTGCTATTTGCTAACCAAATAAAAGTATTTTATTAGAAAACGATGACCTTCTTCTACCTTCAAAGCTGTCTTACTGCTCCTGGTGCCATTGCTTCCAGGATCGCCTGTGCAGGGTAGAAAATGGTGTGTCCTGCTTCTTAACCAAGCTTATAATGAAGACTTAATCTAAGTACAGGCAATTTTAAAAGGTGGGATAAATCAGGCACGTGTGGAGATAATCAGGGAAAGTTGAACCGTATGGAATCAGATTCACTTTGAAAAACTTTCTCCCAGCGGCCAAAGCACTTTCTCCTTGTGCCCACTGGTCTGCACTCTCCTGTGGGCATTGCTTATGCACCAGTTTACCTCTTCTCTTAAAAGGAGTTTAAAAAAAGCGAAAACAAACTGACAAGAACAAAACACTTCCTTCACAGCCCATAAGATACACACATAAATGAAAAAATGCCAGATGTTATAGCCTGCACTGCAGACCAAGCTGAAATAACAAACACCAACGTATGTAATGTTTTTGTGTTTCAAAGCCTTGGAGGCAAGTCTTTTGAAGCCCCTGACAAAGATAAAATACAATCAGTCCCCAGGAAGATGCATGAACTGCACGTTGGCTTAGGAATTGCACCCTTTCCTGTAAATTTGGGTAGGAAAACTGAAATGATGTACACTTATCTAGATAAGAGGGAGAATACACACATGCAAACACACACACACCCACAGACTGACATCCTTTGAGCTGATGCAATGAATGGAGAGATAAAACTGAGTTTTAATTTTGGATTCAAATCTGAAATTAGCTAAATTTTTCCTAAGTTGACTTTAGTGTTGAACTGTCTGACAGCTCTATAATAATTTATTTCAGAAAGAGCTTTACTCACAAAGAATTGGCGTAAGTTACATGTAAGAAAAATAAAATAGATAATTATAATTTTGATCAAAAACAGATATTTAAACCTTTCTAAACAAAGCACATAGTTTTTGGTACAGAAAGTCCTATCTGTTCAGTATCTTTCTAACTGCTGAACTTAAAAAGAATAGTGGCTCATGTTGTTTTAAAATTTCCCCCATGAGAATGCAACTGTGTCTCTGTAGATATAAAGGCTACTTCCGCTTTCGGTAAGTTTTATAAAAATATTACAAGTCAACTTCCTTTCTCTAGAATTCAGATATTTTGTAATATTTGTGACAAAATTCTTTTTGCAGATAAGGAGAAAAGAAAACAGGCGTTGGAGAAGTGATTGCAGAGACTTGTATTTTGACAGAAAGAACTGGAGAATATTGAGCTGTATGTTTTTTCAGATTTTCAAGGTTTTTCAAAGGTGACAGCAGCTCTGAAAGTGCAGATCATAGATGTTTCACCTGCCATTGTTCAAAGACAGACACTGTATACAATGACACAGCAAATGATTCTTCTTTAGTCTTCATCTGGTATACCATTCATTTTGGGCTGGAGCTCCCTGAGGAAGGTGATATTAAAACAATTTACTGTGACCCACATTTAAAAAATCAGCTGGTAAAAGCCACTTTGTAATGGCAATCAGTGACTCTCCAAAATCTGTTCCTCCATATAAGCAATAAGAACATGGACAAAAATTGCTAAAAACAACATTTTCAAAACTCTGAAAATGAACCAAATACTTTTAAAAATTTAAGGAGCATTTATTCTAGATAATAGCTCAATATTGCTAACAACAATGTTATATAATGATTTAACGTGCCCAATTCTTATCACCTTCCATGATAGCCTTGAAAATCAACAGCCTAGCATTCATGGTAGCAATGAAAAACAGCATTCTAGAAGCCACAGAGGAGGCAGAACAGGTTTGGAGCTCCCCAAAACCCATCCCAGAGAATTCTTATTATTTGATGGGTCAGTTCCCTAGATACCCTAACATATAAGTCTACTCCTGACCCAGAGTTCAGTTGGTATGAACAGCTTTTCCCTGGGGATGTTTTCTTGAAAACAATCAGCAATAGTTGTTTAACATGGCAGCTGCCTAAGGTGATCCAGTTGGAGCAAACAAGAAGTTGACCAAAGAATTTAAAAGAAAAAACTGTGGAATGAAATGCCCATCGGGACTTTGAAAAGGTCTTATAAATTGCTGGGGATCCAAAACTCCACGCATATCTCAACAGCTGTAGACATGCATGGGAAAGATCTGAGAAGGCCCTAATCTTGCACCTGTGGCTTGCCGTGAAGCTCACCACAAGCAGGAATTAAAGGGTGAGGCACAGTTGTAAACTTCCTGCTGGAACAATTAAAGCATGCCCCAACATGTGCACAGAGCCTCTCAGCAAAGGCTGGGGGACTTAGGGTTCAAGGCATTTAAGGAAATTTCTGTTGAATAATTAGGTGACCGCTAAGCTTACTAAGCAGGGACTTCAGTTGTTACACACAATAAAGAATGTGGACTTTACTAAATTAGTTCAGGAAAGTCAATAAACAAACAAAGAGTAATAATGGCAGCAACAACAAACCCCTGGGAAGTGGAAGAATCTGATTTCCAGAGTTGCCACATTATATTATTTAAAATGTCCAATTCAATAATAAACTATGAGATATATAAAGAAACTGGAAAGGCAGGCCCCTAAAAGGAAAAAAAAAAAAAAAAAAACAGCCAATAGACATTGTCCCTAAGGAAGCCCAGGTATAGAATTTACTAGACAAAGACTTCAAATTAGTTATTGTGTGTTCAAAGAATGGTGTAAAAGAATCAAATAGAATTCTGGAGTTGGAAGCATACAAACTAAAGCCCAACATGTACATTTGAAGCAACCTATGAAAGAATCATTGAACTAAGATAGGTCAGTTTAGATCAATTTAGATTATCTAGTTTGAGGAACAGAAAAAGAAAAAATAAAGAAAAATAAAAAACACCTCAGACACTTGTGGGTCATCATCATGCATATGCACATATGCATAATGGGAGTCCCAGAAGGAAAAGAGGTGGAGAAAGGGACAGAAGGAAAAGTTGAAAACGAATGGCCCCAAACTTAACAAAGTTGATGAAAAACTTTAATTCACGTATCCAGGAAGCCCTGTGAGCTTCAAATAGGATAAACTTAAAGAAATTCACACAAAGACACACTCATACTCAAATGAAAGCCTAAACAGAGAATCTGGAAAACAGCAAAACAGAAGCACCTCTTTGCATACAAGTAATTCTCAATAAGATAAACAGCTGATATCTCATCAGAAACCATGAAGACCAGAAGACAGTAAGATGTCTTATTTGATGTGCTGAAAGAAACTGTCAGCCAATATTTTTATATACAAAAAAAACCCCTCTACTCTTCATAACTGAATGAGAAATTAGAACATTCACAGATAAAAACTGAGAGAATTCGTTACCAGAAGTAATATTCTACAAGTAATACTAAAGGGAGTCATTCAGGCAGAAACAAAAAACACTTGACAGTAAATGAAATTCACATTTGGAAACAAAAAGAACCAATAACAGTTACTAGTAAGTAAACATAAAAACCAGAATGTATTATTTTTGTCACACTTTTTTCTCCTGACTGATTTAAAAGAGAACTATATAAGATAATATTTATAAAACTTTGTTGATATGCATATAATGTAAAAACATGCAATTTGTATGGCAAAAATAGAACAATGGAATGGGGAGCATATGGAGACACATAGGAGCAAAGTTTTTCACACTATTAAAATGAAGTTGGTATTAGTTTGGAGTAGATCTAGATATAGAAAACAAATAGCAAAATGGCAGATACAAATTCTAATTTATCAGTAATTATTTGAAATGTAAATAGATTAAGCACTCTAATTAATTAGTAGAGATTGGAAGAATGGATTAAAAAACATGATCTAAGTGTACTCTATACTTCAAGTTGAAAGATACAAGTGGGATGAAAGTGAAAAAAATGGAAAAAGATATACCATCAAACAGCAATGATAAAAGCTGGAGTGGGAACACTAATGTAAGACAAAAATTGTGATGGGACACAAAGAAGGGACTTAAATAATGATAAAAGGGTCAATGCATCAAGAAAATATAACAATGATAAACATATATGTATCTGACAACATAGTATCAAAATATGAAGCAAAAATTAACAAAATTAAAGGGAGGAATACTGATTCAGTAATGATTGAGACTTCAAGATCCCACTTTTACCAATAGTTCGAACAATTAGACAGAATAACAACAAGGAAATAGAAGACTTAAGAACGCTATTAACAAACGAGGCCTAACAGACGTGTATAGAATGCTTAATCCAACTGACCTCAGAGGAATGGCCTCGTGCACAACTATAGGGACTGCCTTTCCTGGTCCCTGGGCTCCTGAGAAATTTTGTTCACATAGAGCTTGTGAAGATCTTACAAAGTCAGTAATTGCATTCTCAAAAACAAACAAGCAGACAGCATACGTTTCTCTCTCTCACCTTCTTACCTGTGTTTCACTGGTTTCAACTCTCCATTCCTGGTTGTCCATCACAAAATGACAAGGTCCTTTACTCAGTGAGCAGAAGGTACAATTTAGATCCAAGATGGTTATATCTCAGTATCTGCTTTGTGTGTGTGTATGTGTATTGCTCATTGTAGCTGAGAAATTTTCCTTATGCTTTTTTATTCTGATTCATAATAACAATACTTCCATTCTCCACAATATTAATTAGCCAACAGAACTTCCCGATGTTTATTATCATCGGTTATTAGTGGAGATTTGGTTACTAAGATACCTGATGCCTCATCTCTCTCTCTAGGCCTCATTATGTGGGTGCACAGCTCTCCAGGAAGATTTAGAGCATAATTACACCACTTTTATTTAAAATATATGATGCTGTTAGAAAATACCTAAGTGTTCTCCATAAATAAGCCATTAGGTGACGCAGGTGTTTCCTGGATTTATGTTTATGATAGACACAGGTATTTCTTTAGCTGTTTTTCCCACCAGAGAATTGTAGGATGCTTGAAAATGATTCTGAAATTCAGTCTATTTCATGAAAGTATAAAAAGGAGAGAAAACACCAGTAATTAAATCCCCCATGAATCCAGTGAACAGAGGCTGGAAAAACTTATCCACAGCCTTTTTGGGATCCCAGCTGCCTGCTGTTGTCAACACATCTGTCACTCCTCCATGACACAGCACTTTTTCTGCCACCTCATCTTTAATTAAAGAAAATTCGTACTCTGAAGAGCCATTGCTCCTAGGAGCCTATGAGCTGTCAGTCACTACTTTGAAATTGTTTGATAAGGAGTTCTTTTAACCTCGTGCACGTCTATGATTAGTTCACTTTTTATCCTTGAGTTTTATTGTTTTGAAATTCTTTCTTTGATACTTGAAATTTGATTTTCAAAGACATGGAACGGGGAAATTCACCCACACACAACTTGCAACCTCAGACTAGTTTAGTGCCGTGGCTGAATGGGTGGGCTCTGTGTGGGACTGACCGGCTTCAAAGTCTTGCTCTGACAACTCCTAGCTGTGCAACCTTGGGAAAGGTACTTAATCTCTCTGTGATGGTTAATTTTATGTGTCAACTTGGCTAGCCTATAGCGCCAAATTGCTTAGTTAAACACCAGTCTAGATGTTGTTATAAAGCTAAGTTTTAGATGTGATTAACATTTAAATCACTAGACTTTAAATAATGCAGATTACCACCCACAATGTGCGTGGGCCTCATCCAATCGTTTGAAGGCCTTAACAGCAAAGACTGAGGTTTCCCAACGAAGATGGAATTCTTTCTCAAGACTGCAACATAGAAACACTGTCAGTTTGCAGCCCGCTGCCCCGCAGAGTTTGAACTCCAGACTGTAACATCAAGTCTCCCCTGAGTTTCCAGCCTGCCAGCCTGCCCTACAGATTTCAGACTTGCCGGCCCCAGCAATCACATGAGCCAATTCCTCAAAATATCTCATTCTCTTTGTCTCTGTCACTCTCCCTCTGATGACTTGGAATACTGCTTAGGATATAGATAATGCTAAAAAAACCCGAAGCTATTATTAGTCTCAGTGTATGAGTTTCCTGTGACTGCTGCAACAGATAACCACAAACTGGATGGTTTAACACGACAGATATTTATTCTCTCACTGTTCTGGAGCCCAAAGTTCAAAATCAAGCTGTTGGCAGGGCCGTGCTCCTTCCAGAGGCTCTAGGGAAGAAGCCATTCCTTGTCTCTTCCAGCTTCTGGTGCTCCAGGCTCTCCTGTGGCTGTGGCAGCATCACTCTAACTTCTGCCTCAACCTTCACATGGCTTTCTCCTCCGTCTTCTTCCACTCTTGTGTTACAAGAATACTTGACATTGGATTTAGGGCCCACCTGGATAACTAGGATGATGTCTTCTCAAGATCCTTAATTACATCTGCAATTACCCTTTTTCCAAATAAGGTCACATCCACAGGGGCCAGGTAAGGTATTAGGACACGGACATACCAATTTTGGGGGCAGAGTTGTGCAACCATGACACCTTGCAACTCAGTTCATTTTTCTTCATTTTTAGGGAATGAATTCAATTCTCAGTAATAATATTCTGATTTTTCTCCTCTGAAGAGCAGGGTTCTAATTTTAGATTTTATCCATATGTATTTTTTTGTTTGTTTACATTTCCTCACTTTCACAGATTTGGAAATCATCTGTCCTCTCGGGTGGAGTGAAAGGACATCAGTGTCTGTAGACCTGTCACTATGTGTTTATTAATGCATGGACAAGTTTTCCTTATTTAGAAATCCACCCTTTTGACTTCCATTCTGTCCTTAGAATAAATATATTTTTGAGACTAATGATAATCTTTCAATTCTCTTCCAAATCTGGGTAAACTTTTGGTTGACAAAGGCATATAAGACTTGAAACAATTTATTTCTACTTTAATTACGGAATAAATTGGGAAGACAATATGAAGATTTTCAGCTGTTGTGCTAAAGGACATCTGGACAAAGACTCTGCTTTCCCCAACAAGGAGGATTTTTTTTTTGTGATTCCAGGAGATCCCAATGTTTGCGAACTTCTCTTAAATGAAGTGCATGGGTGGTTTGCGTACATTCTTCTTCAAAGGAGACTTCAGAAACTTGACCCACAGATCTGGGTCACAATGGAGAGATTGGGGCCAAAATATAAACAGGGAGATTTCAGCATGTAGGTGAGAGCAGAAGACATGGAATGAGAGGAGATAAGAAATAAATCTGAAAACTTGAAGGGCTTCTAAATGAAAAGAACCAGCTGAAGAAGCAGAAACCAAGTAGTAACGGCTAAGATAATGATAAAATCAAGGAAAAGGTTGTCAAGTGTAGCCAAAAAGCAGAAACTAAAATGTACTTTTTGTTTGACTCACAGTAAACTTTCAAAACACAGATGAAGGCAAGCACTATTCCATATACAAAAAAAATCATATTAAGAGTTTTGCTATTGTCATTATGAGAAAGATGATAGGTGAATAGGCTGATGTCATTGCTATGACCCTTCAGGGAAGAATACAAAACTGTTCATGTAAAACCATGTTGAGTTAGATTAAAGAGTAAGATGCAGCAGGAATTCCACAATTTAACTGTCTTGCTTGTTTTAGTTTTACGATACTCTTGTGCAGTCAAACGTGAGCAGCATATATTACTTTTATAAAAACGCTTGACACAAATACAATGGCAGAAAAAACTTTTACACGTTTCATTATTTTAATATGTATTTTCGCAAAAATAAAGAATATTTTCTGTGGCTGTGAAAATAATAACAGTGATTAGTGAGGAACGGTAGTTCGCATTAAAGTTGTGAACATTAAAATATGTTCAACTAGTGTCCTTGAAGGGGTGATGGGTTCTACGATGTAAGGTAGCAGTTTTATCACAGCATGATATATTTTAAAAGATATTTCAGAGCTATTAGTAAAAATATGGTAAAGTGTTCCAAAATTTATCATTTCATATCAAATTCCACTGGCTGTTTTGAGGCCAAATGTGAGCACAAACAACAAATTTTCTCAAAGAAAACTAGTGTAAAATTTTCTATCAAGTATAACGTTTTGTGGAATTCTTATTGATATTTTCAAAGGGTGAACATGATCAATGAGGCAAATTCAAATCTCTGTTACCATGTTTCCATTTCGGATTAAATAGTGGTCAAATTGAAACATGAAATTTCTACCTGAGGTTCAAAACTGGAAATAATAGAATATTTCAAAACTCAGACTCCTTGTTTAAAATGCTGAGCACTAAATAGCTAATATTTTTAAAATAATTTTGTTAAATTAGGAAGTCTAAAAATCTCTAATTTGGGGATAATTTGCTTTAAGGGAATCCCTTATTGACAGCTGTTGTGAATGTAATTTGGTACAAATATGTTTAAAAGTATATTAAATACATTTTGATAATTTTTTGTGAAGTTGAAAATTTGTATATACTATGACCCAGTAAATACATTCATAGATAAACTTCATTTTACCAGGAGTTACGAATATTCAAGAGGCCGTTGATAAAAGCAGACAATCCAGATGGCAACAGGGTAATGGATTCACACCGTGGAATATGAAACAGTCCTGAAAAGGAATTTACTGTGGCAACAAGCAATAGTATTGATTAAATTTGTAATAACATTGAGGAAAGAGAAAGCGAATTTATGAAGACTACAAGTCATATAATCGCCTTAATGGTAACAAAACTTAATGACATTCTTTAGGCATACACACATATGTGGCCAGACAACACACAGTTTTTGAAGTTTCCTCCTAGAAGAGCTGAAATGCCTTTGGTGTCCTAATCGCCTCATTCCTCAGTCCAACTTTGGTTGTAGCCACATCTGTGTGAACTCAGCCTCCTGCCATTTGGGGACCCAATAACATGGGCCTCTATGTGCTTCCCAGTAGGTCCTAGTGCAATCAAGTCCCTGAGACCTACAGCAGTGACCTTGGTAATTCACCCACTAGGACTGTCGACTTTGGCGGGTTGACATGGGTTAGGAGTGGAAGAGGAAGCATTGTCTTGTAAGGGAATGACCATTTAGATACGGTAAGAAGAAGACAGACCTGCAAATAATAGCCAACAAAAAAGTCTACAAAATGTTTGAAAGAAATCCCAGCAGAGAATGTTGAAAGCCCTTCAAAGCATATTAAACTACATAAAAACTGTCTGATCCCTGAATACATGGGGAGATATGCAGTCTTCCTACTTGGGTAGACTCCAGAGTGAAAAGAGAGCAATCCTGCCATAATTATCATATAAAATCAGCAAATTTTGATAAAAATTTTCCCAGAAGGTCTTTTATTTATCTTGATAATTTAACTATAAATTTATCTGGAAAAAATTCCTAAGAATAATCAAAGACATGTAAAGCAGTAAGAGGACTGGCCTTACCAAGCAGCAAGACACATTATAAATCCAGAGTAATTAACACATTATGATACTGATATAGGAACATGTGACAGTCATTGAAACACCCTAGATAATATTAAGAGATCATATATATATATATATATATGATGTTTCAAATCAGTGATGAATAAGGGAACATTCAAGCGATAAATGTAAAACAAAGCAAAGGTATAAAGGAATTATAAGAAAATAAAAGGAATTCATTTTTAATATTGGGACAGAAATAACTTTCCAAGCAAATCCCAAATGAGAGTTTTTCTCTTTATAGCAAGAACCATGAAAGAATCAAAGGTAAATATGACATGATAAAAATATATTTGAATGTAACAAAGTCACTATAAAATTAAAATATGAGCTTAAGACAAGAAATATTTGCAGTATATATAAGGATAAAGGATTTACATTTATAGTATATTTAAAAACATGTAAAATTTCAAAAAACAAAAATCCAATAGACCAGAGGGTCAAGAGTGAAGATAGAAAATTCAGAGGAGAGGAAAGGCCAAGGATCCACAAGCACGCACCAGGGTGCCTGAAAATAACATTGGGATATCACTTTTCTCCCACAATATGTGCGAAATCAAAAAATATAGGAATGGTACCATCTAATTTTGTTGACGGTATAGGAAACAGTTCCTGCCATTCACTGGGTGAGGGATTGGTCCAGCCTTCAAAGGGCAACTTGAGTATTTATTGACATGATCAATGTGCTTCACTTTTGACCTATTATTTTTGCTTCTCGGTATCAAATCTTAAAACATACATGGAGGGGGGCAGCCTGATGGCACAGTGGTTAAGTTCACTTGTTCCGCTTCGAGGTCCTGGGGTTCACCGGTTCGGATCCCACTTGTAGACCTAAGCACTGCTTATCAGACCATGCTGTGGCAGGCATCCCACATAAAATAGAGGAAGATTTGCATGGATGTTAGCTCAGGGCTAATCTTCCTCAAAAGAAAAAAAAAAATACATGAGGAAAAAACAAGATAGTCACAAAGCTTTTCTTTGTACCTTTGTCCTTAATACTAAAATATGAGGGAAAATACCTTGACATTCATCTCCAGCACAATCTCCCTGTTGGTCAACCCCCTCTCCAATCCAGATTCCTCAAAAGTAGCCATGCTAAAGTATGGTGTCTGTCTTTCTTGGACTTTAATTATAACATTTCCAGAGTTTTATTTGGAAATTACACATACATATGCATATATGCGTATGCGTATATACAAACTCGTATATATATATAAGTATATACATGTAAGCATATATATGCAAATGTATATATAAATAATAAATAATTGTACTTTTTATACCTTTTCCTAACCACGAGGTAATTTACTACCTATATTGTTGTATAATTTATATTTTTTAGTTATTAATAGGTTGTGGAGATATTCCCATAATAATTCATACAGCTTTTTCCTTATTCGTATTAACCTTGGTTTAAAACTCCCTAATTCACTATAAGGCACCGGAGAATGATGCGTGCGTGTGTGTGTGTCTGTGCACATATGTGCATGTGTGTACGTGTGCTTGCGTCTGTGAAGATTATTTTTTAATTATTAAACCAAACTTGAACTCCTGGGATAAACCCAAATTGATTATGTGCATCTTACTTTTTGTTTGTTGTAACTTGCTGACTTAGTTTATTAATACTGTGTTTAGAATTTTTGTATTCACATTCAAGAAAGAGATTGACCTGTGGCCTTCTTTTCTAGTACTGTCCTTCCAAGTATTAGTAGCAATATTTTACAAGCCCTCTTTTTGTATTTTCTGCATGATCTAACAGAGGCTTATGCTTATTTACTATTTGATATACCTATTTGCTCATGCTGCTTATTTTTACATAATACTGACATAATACTTTTTCATTAGATTTTAATCATACTAATAATACTAGTATTGGCCCTGGAACTCTTATTTTGCAGAGATATTGTCGTTTATTCAGCTTTAACCCTGAGCACAAAATCTTTGTCCATGAGCGTTCATTCGTTCTGTGTGAGATGTGTTAACAGGCCTCACACAAAACGCTGTGCACTGCTTTGAACAGTGAGGGGCAAAGGTGGAAAATAATTAGTATCTATTTTAGGCCACAAGGTCTTTCAGTAACAGTAGGAAGAGGAGAGGGCAAAACAGAGTAATGAGGAAAGGACTTCACCCAGCAGGACGTCAGCTTAATTAATTTACCCTAAGTTAATCTGAAAAAAGTGAAAAACCGACTGAAGATGCTTATACTCAAACATATGTATTTTTAATTGCTAAGCTTTGTGTTGGAAATTTTGCTTTATCCCTGTAAACAAATAATCTAGTTATTCTAATAAAGATGCTCTATAAATCTGAAACCAAAAAAGGGAACACATTTACTCATTTTAATCTTTCTATTCATCCTTTTATTTAACCAAATGGTAAACATTGACCATAAAGACATAAAATAGAGGGGAATACCATATCTACTTCTAAAGAAATACTGTTCCAGCAGTGATAAAGTCATTTTCTTCCATGCTTTGCCAAGATGCCTCATATGTGATTTTCAGTTAAGCTTATTTTGTTAATTAGTATTTTTGTGATTCTTTCAGTTAGGACCATGGAGCAGTAATCGAATTTAAAGTCCTGAGTATGTTACAAATATCCCTAAGTGATCAGGAGAAATATGAATAGCTCTCTACTAATTCAAAAGAGGAGAAAAAATCATTTAAACAGCGTGTCAGCATTACACGGAGATTCGCCACTGCGATTGTAGATTTTTCTAGGAAACAGGTTTCTGAATGCATTACAATCCAAGACAGCCTCAAAGTGAAGAGATAAAGTAGTTTATCATCGTGTCTCAATGGTAGAGGCCCTAGAAATTCAAAGAACTTCTCAAGGTCTCCTTTTATCTCAGTTTCTGACCCAGACAACTTCACTAGAAGTTGTGTGTGCAGACCTCTTTATTAAGAATATGTGCATGACACGTAACTTTAAGTAATGAAACAATGTGCCACAAACTAGCCCATAAACCACTATATATTTGTATGATGGGCACCTGAGTTGGTGGAGAGAGACCTGAACCAAGTGATGAGACTCAAGCAATCATAGAGACTCACCTTGCCAGCTGTGTCACTTTGGGAAAGCCCCATGACCTTCATAGTATTGTTTTCTCAACTGTAAAATACGGATTCTTAATCTTACTTTATGGGATATTTAATAGGAAAAAGCTTATTTTAGAGAACTTTGCACACCATGGTAATAATTTTAATTAGATTCCATCAGATATTCCCGAAATTCCCATCTCAGGCTGCTGCAATTGATACTCTGGTGCGTTGCTGCCAATCATTCTCCTGCAAGCCCAGGGTATTGGATCTTAACCTGTGCATAAATCTAGGGATGCACAAATGTGCCTGTGGATTCCTGGGCCAGGGGTGCAGAAGGTGTACTGAACCTAGACCAGGAAAATGGTGTCTCTACTTTCCTTCAGCTGCTGAGATAATGGTAGATTCACATGCTGTCTTCGTGAGTTTAGGCTGCTGTAACAAAATAGCGTAGACTGGGTGGCTTGAACCATAGACAATTCTCACAGTTCGGGAGTCTAAGTCCAATATCAAGGTGTGAGCAGATTTGATGTCTGGTAAGGGCTCTCTTCCTTGTTCATAGACAGCCATCATCTTCTCACTGTGAACTCACATGTCAGACAGAGAGAGAGATGGAGAGAGAGAGAGTGCTTTACTCATGATAGATAAATTTGGCTTATCTTCTTTCTTTTCTTCTCAGCTCCTGGACAGTGGTAACTACCATTTAACTCTTTTGTCCACTGATTCTCAGCTTTTGTAAAGACCATCTGCCTTCCTAAATGACCCTAAATAACATCTGAGCTTCTGATAACCTTCGTTGCTTATGATCCCCCACCCCTGCAGAGAAGCACCTGTTTCCACACTAAGCTTAATACCTAATGCCCACTGGGCAATTTTTCTATCAGTTTCTCCAGACCTCCGTGAACCATGCTGGGAGCCGGCTTCAAACGGTAATTATTCTCAGCCGCAGCCCTGGCCCCATTAACGACAGAACTCTAGAGATGAAAAGTCCTCGATCCCATTATGAGTTCCTACTTCAAACATGAACTCTGGGACTTGAAGGCTCTTCGTGTGGCTTCCTCAGCTTAATGATGCTGCTCGCACCTCCTACGTGAAGACAGCACTCATTATGGCACTAAGATGCACGGCCGTATTTCCGTTAATTGAGTTTCTTTGCTAGTTTGCAAAGAAACACAATTAATAAAAGAAGTCGTGCATGTCAGTTTTTTGCAGCTCAGCTTTGAAATGATAACTGTTTTGACTGATCTCCTGTGACTAAAATGAAGAAAACAGTTCCATTCACATGCGGAGGTGATGAACATATGTTTCTAATTTGAGCTAAGAGAAAGCAAAAATAAACAATATTAACAAATCTTCATTCTTGACAACCACTCACAGGATGTTTTAGCTAAGAAATGAGCAGATGGTCCAGGGAATAAAGAAAATGATGCTTCTCAGCTCCGAGTTTCTTGACTGATGCAAACTCATTCCTTCTGAGATGGGGGCAAGTCTTGAACACTTTCAGTGGATTTTCCCATCAGTAAGCAGATGCGGCTTATCCACGCAGGTGGGTACTGTGGGATGGAATGGTGCCTCATGAGTTCACATCACACTTCAGGTGGGGTGAGTGTCACATGGAGAGAACTAGTCTCTTCAGAGCCACCACATCTGGATGTGATCAGTTGATTCGATTTGCTTCAGGTAAGTGTGAAGTCCCACGGGAGAGGGGTGTTGATTGCCATCTGCCCTGTAGGGGAGCGTGGGCTCAGAGTAGACGCAGGGTTTGGCCGCCATGATACTGTGATTCATGGCTTTCTTTTCAGTCACAATTGTTATACTTTGGGCAATTCAATTCATTTTTGGCATAACTGTTAATTTTTTTATTCCTAGTCCTAGATACATAATACTTATTGTTTCATGAGAATAAAGCTGGCTTTGCCTTGTAATTTATAGAAACCATATTGTTTTTAAGGTTTTTCCCATGACTGAGTCAGACTCTGAGTTGCGGGAGGTCCTCGGGTGCTCTCTATGCACAGTGAAGTTCAAGAACTGCTGGGAAGGGGGAGGAGTCATAGTAACAGTCCAGGTGTCTTCAACATAACTTCTTCCAGAGGAGCTGAGCTGCGAGGGGAGGGCTGGAGCTGATTCCATGCAGAAGCCACCCTGCAGTGAGGGGGTTGGAAGTCCGCCTTCTATCATGCCCACTTTGGCCTCAGCTAGCCTGTTGCTTGGTGACTCATCCTGTTGGTGCTGCCTCTATTTGACCAAATTGCCTCAAGTGCTGCCTTAGCACTTGCCAGCCTCCCTGGAGACACAGTTCATTCAGATGCAGCAATTTTTATCCAAATAGCGTCCTAAAATTCTTCTTCCCATCCCAGCAGTGAGGGCCAGGTACATTCTTTTTGTCTCTCTTCTAATTCCCTCACCCTTCTGAGACCCCTGGGAATTTTATGAAGCTCTCTTGTCCTCCTCTGTAGCTTCAAGGGAACTCTTGTCTGCGGCTTGTCTTCTTCTCTGGTCCATTTACTGGAGTGTCCATTGTGGGTTTTCTACTCCCAGCCTCGTTCTTAAAGGAGGTTCTAATTGTCTTCCCCCGTGGCTGGACTAGAGGACAGATATTCCCAAGTTCATTTAGATTTAACACTTGTCTTCTCCGAGCTTCTCTATTTATCTCTAAACTTGCAATTCCATTCAAGCAGAAGTCCTGTTCTGTCTGCATGGATCCCCTCTCAGATCCTTCTGCCCCCACCTGGATGATGGACACTAACTTGAGCTGAGTTCACTTCCATACTGGGAGTGAGTGTCAATCTCCATCTCTCACTTGCATTGAGGTAGTCATAAGGGAGAAGAAAAATATGTGTAGTTATTTTCTCAAATTTGGTTCCAGCCATGAAGATTAGACATGACATGAGTGGGTCTATCAACCAAGAGGTTAGGTTTGCCGAGTGTTTTATGAATACTCTCACCTCAAACAGCTCAGCACATTTTGCGTTTTAAAGAAGTGGCCCTAGATGCAGGATGAGCAGCAGATGAGAGGAGAGACAAATACAAGACCAGAGGGCTGGTGGCTTTTGTCAAGGACAGGGTCGGGATCTGCCCCAGGTGCAGCATCTGTGGACTGCCTGTGTTGAAGCCAGTAGGGGTGAGGCTGGCCTCATCCACATTGTCCACTATCTTATTTTGGAACGACCTTTCTGTTATTCCAACAGGGGAGTTACTTTATAGAGAGATCGCCACCTAAAAGGTGTTTGATATTCAATTAAGTTTGCAGTCCTTCAGTGAATAGTTGTCCACTATCAGACTTTGCTGACAGGCTTCGTTCCTGACACTGCACAGTACACCTGCTGACTGGAGTTCCAGCTTGGCTGTGCAGGGGTGTGAGTGCCTCGCTCCCTGAGGGAGGCCAGGTATGCACTGCTCTGAGGCTGGACGTGACAGATCCTTCTCTTGGCTGGGACAAGGGTTGAGACCTCATTGCTAACCAACACAAGCTGTCTACTTCCCCAGAGCAGTGAGCTTTCTCTAGTTTTCTCTCCCCACAAGGCAGTTAGAAAGGACTGACTTCCTCTCGAGCCTTCAAATAAAACATCATAGTGGGGTGCGTCAATCATTATTTTAACTAGTACTATGGCTATACTTTCCAAATAAATAGGCTATGGATTTTGACCGTAAAGCTAGCGCTGATGGTCCAGTGGATGAGATTTGGCGCTCTCCCCGCTGTGGCCCCCATTCATTTTCCAGTCAGGGAACCACATCCCCCTCTGTCAGTTATCATACTGTGGTGGCTGCACGTGGCTCTGATGCTTACAGCTATGCCACCAGCACTTCAAAGGCCATCAGGGTCACCCATGGGGGACAGATTTCAGAGGAGCCTCAAGACTAAGATGGACTAAAAAGAAAGACCTGGCCACTCACTTCCAAAAAGATTGGCCACGAGAACTCTGTGGACAGCAGGAGAACATTGTCTGATACAGCACCAGAAGGTGAGAGGATGGCACAAAAAGACTGGGCAGGGGTCCATTCTTCTGTACACAGAGTCTCAGGAGTTGGAATCGACTCAACAGCACTAACAGCAAAGCATTTTATAAACATATTTTCTTGCATAAAATTCAACATAAAATCTGACTCCTGGTGTTTGGTGACATGTGGAATTTCATCTCACCCACAAGTAGACCTGGAGTAGTTTATGCACTGTGATGGAGCCCAGACTGTGCCCTTAAGAACCTTCTCTCTGAAGAACTCCCCTACTCCACCCTATGTGCTTTGTAAGACTTTTCTCATGTCTACCCAGAACCTTCTTCACTTCTTTTCCCGCTTGTCCTATAAATCTTCTTTGTGTGAGGCAGATGAATTATTTATAATAATTTGCTGAGTAAAAGTCCCCATAAACCATATTTGCTAGAAGGACCTTCCTATCCATCAACCTGACCAGTTAAATGGCCTAGACAACCTTCCTTGGGAAACCTAACATGGGATACGCTCTCTGAAAATCAAACAAGCAAGAAAACTTCTTTGGAAAATTGGTATTTAAATGGAATGAGACGTGTAGTTGAGTTTCTCATCCCCAGGCCCATCAGTAAAACTGAGTCTTGTGATCTGTCACCTTTGTTTCATAAACAGGAGACTGGTGCTCATGGTGGTACAATTCAGTGTTCAGAGGTTCATGACAATGTGAGTGCCTGCTGGTCTCTAAATGAGCCACTGTTGAAAAGAACCTGTGCATTTGAAAATAGCAAGAGGTGATGGTTAACCAGCAGCCTTGGAGTACTTATTACCCCAGCGAAACCCGTCATTGTATAATTGAGCCACAAAGATTGCTTTCAGGCCATTAAAAAATTTGTCACCTCTTACCACCCAGTAAGAGCAAAGCTTGTAAGAAGACATTTTTGTTCATAAAAATTACTGGAGACTCTGGATGTAAAAATGAACTTCCATTTCACACTTTGTATTTCAAAGGTATTCTTACCTTGCTACATAACTTATCTAAAGTGTAAAAGTGAGTTTCAATATCTACCTTTGTAGTTCTTAGATTGAATGTAGATGAGGTTCCAAAAAATACATTCTGATAAGGAAATTACCGTGAAGTCTTTGTGTGTCAATTTAGGGTAAGGAAATCCACAGAAAAGCTAAATGCTCTTCCTTTAGGGGTGTGTCTTGATTTTAGCTATTTAGTAGGGTGCTTTTAAGGCTACATGATATATCAATATTTGTATTTGATTGTAGGATTATTGTCTCTAAGTTGCATCTTAAATTACCTTCATTTCAGAATGGTTCCCTTGTCATTTGTTAGAATGACAGTATTAATAGTCTTAATAGTATGATAGTCTTACTAGAACTTGTTAACTAAGTAGAAATGAACTTCAATGCAATGCAACCGAGGCTGAAGTTTGTATAAGTGATTATAATAGCAGGTTCTGTGAAGGAAGTGAAGGGACCAGGGAAAATTTATTGCATTCATTGACAGTAGTGAACCAATTAATTTAGTAATTCAAAATATTTTTGTTTCAACTGTGTCTTGGCTCCTGTGCTCACTGCTGGGTATAAAAATTTAGAGACCACAATCTCTGTCCAAAAGGAGCTCTTTGTTCAGTATAGAGGACTCAAATTCAGCACTCTTGATATTTTGGGCCAGATAAGTCTCTGTTGTGGTAGCGAGCTTCCTAGGCACCATAAGATGTTTAGCATCATCCCTGGGCTTCACCCACTAGAAGCCACTAGAATTCCCTTCCCTAGTTGTAACAACCAAACATGTCTTCAGCATTTGCCAAGTTCCCCCTGGGAGGCAAAATCATGGTTGAGAAGCTATGTCTAGCAGAAAAGAGAGGCTGCTAAGATCAATGAGATGTGGTAAGTGCTGGTGGAGCACAGAGCATCTAAGAAAAGCTGAGGACTGTCTTCACATCAGGGCCAAGAGAGGCAGGCGGCTCGATGGCTTGTTTTCACGGTAGTTCATTCAGGAGAAACAGGCTAAAACTTTTAACTTAATCTCATAGAAAATGAGATATCTCTAAAGCCTTATTCTCAGTGAAGGGACAAGATAAATAACATTTTCATTATCAGCCAGTTTCTCTATGTTCTGAGACTTGCAATTTGTTTATGACTTTAAGACGGGAAACCATTTCTTAAATATTGCCCTATATTTTTTCACAAGTGTTCCATAGTTTTGCCTTTTATGTTCATACAATAAATTCTATCTGGAGGTTTTGCTAACAACTTTAGACTGAGGCACTGACCTAATTTTCTTTTCTTTATGTGGTGAGCAGGTTGCCCCAGCCTAGTGACATGTGTTCTTGGTGTCCAGAGCCTACACAGCTGTGGGTGCCATCTAGACCCCTTCTATTCTTTCATCTTGGTCTATTTACATCTTTGAAAGTGCCAGACTTTGGCTTTGCCATACTATCTTCCATATAGTGGAATAAATCCTCTTTTCCTTTTTTCAGAATTGATTTATAAATCTAGAGAGATTTTTACTGTCACAAATTTTGAAAACTGTCCAATTCCTCCCCAAATCTCTTAGGTTTTATTAGAATCAAATTAAATGCTTTCGTTTAGTTTGGGCACGGTGGGTGCCTTAACAACGTTTAGTCCATGCAGCTTTTATTTTACTGTTTTATTTCACTTAAGTGACTCTGAAAATTTACATTCTAAAGAGCTAACACACCCAGGGTAATTCTGGCTGTATGATAATCTAATGTTTATGCAAACAGTATCTTACCGCATTTTCTAATTACATTTTCTGCCTTGCCCTAGATGTATGTTTTGATCTTTATAGCCGCTATGTACTTTATCATTAGGCTTTCTGTTGATTCTTCTGGGTTTTATATGTATATTTAAATGTCCCCTGCAGATAATGACAGTGTTTGCCTTTTTACTGCTAATCCTTATGCTAATTATTTATTTTTCTTTTGGTAATGGCATTGATTAGAAGTACCTAAAATGGAATTCCTTATAAATTCACTTACATTACAGTTGGAAAAAAATAACAAAAACAAAAGGCAAGTGATCAACCAGGAATTTATATTTGTTCCGTATATAATTGACCAATGACTGTTACCTAAGAGATCCCGGTAACTCCTAAAATTAACATGGATAAAGAAATATGATCTAGTAGATAAATTGTCAATGCATCTGAAAAGGCAACTCATACTTAAAAAATCTGCATACCCCATAAGTTTGAGCTTCTCTTCATATGCTTATTAATAATGAGAAGATAGTATATTGAAAATTCACCACCAACATGTCTTCCTATTGCAAAAGTTTAAAAAATTAGATACAAAATTCATTGTCAAGGCAACATGGAAACAAAGTTTTAGTGGGAGCCTGAACTAATGCAGCACTTTTCAAGAAAAATTTAAGCATTTAATAAACTGAGGTATACGTTTAACTTAAAACCCAGTGGTTCCACCACTGCCGTATACACCCCAAAGGAGCTCTGAGTGAATAGTGCATTGTGCGTAGTGAAAAGAAAGTGGTGCCAAAAAATAATGTCTGATCCACAGCAGGAATAAACCATGATCACCCTAGCCAAACCTGTCTATGTGGTCACTCTGTGCATGGAAATCTCAGGCAAGCTCAAAAAGACATCTCAAGAATGCTAATTTCATCATTGTTTGTAACAATGAAAGATAGAAAAGCCTAGACATATCAATAAAATAATGGACAAATCATAGTTTATATATCTTGAGACATCATAGAAGAGTCCAAAAGTCATGCATGTTGTCTACATATCAATATGTGTAGACTTCTCTCAAAAGAAAATTTGGAATGAAAATAACAATTTATATGTGGGATTATACATTTATGTAAAAATGTATATTTCAGAAACAATACTATTTGCTCACTATTTATATATACATAGTACCTTAGTCTGCTTGACTTGCCATAATGAAATACCAATACCGCAGACTGGGCAGCTCAAACAATAGAAAAATTTCTCCCCGTTCTCGAGGCTGGAGTTCCAAGAGGGTGCCAGTACGGTTGGTTCTGGTGAGACATCTCCTTCTGGCTTGCAGATGGCCACCTTCCTGCTGTGTGCTCAGGAGGCCTTTTCTAAGTGTGTGCGCATGAAGAGAGGAAGCCTTCTCTCTCTCTTCCTCTTTTTATAAGCCCACCAATCCTTTTGGATTAGAAGCGCACCATTAAAATCTCATTTAACCTTCATTACCTCCTAAAAGCCCTATCTCCAAATATGGTGATGTCAAGAAATAGGGGTTCAATGCATGAATTTGGAGAGGGGACAAAATTCAGGCCCTAGAAAGTAGTAAATGAATAGATTTACATTCACATGTTGTAAATTACTTTTGTGAAGAGTTTTGTTGCAAGCATTTGTTTATATAAACACTAATTGTTTACATATAAAAATATACTACATGGGAAGTAGCTTATGATTAAATGTATTTGAGTTGCTGTCCATGTGGAAAGGATAATAAAATTAAGATGCAGATGAAAGGGACAAAAAATAAGGCTGTGCATGGACTGATGGATGACAGTGTATCCCATATTGAGAAATATAATTGATGCTATAAATTCAATTCTGCATCATTGAGGACAGGCAGATTACAATATATGAACTAAAAAATCTAACAGTGTGAAAAATGGATCAAGTGCATTAATATGTGTGGAGGGGAGTATAAATTAGAGTAAGGATGAAACGAAGCTATTATAAATCTAGCAATCTTGAATTTATGATAACTTAAATAAAATTGTACTCTAAATAAAAATAAGGTCATATTTTAGACATCAAGCAGGAGATGCAATCCACTTGAAGGCTAGCCCATGTGCAAGATCCTGGCCCAGTTAGATGGAGGCAAATCCAATAATACTTGTGGGCTTTGTAGCATTAACTCATTGGAGATAAGAGGCAGATAAAATGAAGAACTCTAATTTAGATGTGGTATGTTTAATGTGACTCACATATGATAATAGCATTTTCATTTATAAGATCACCAGAGGCACAGGCTTTCTTCAGGACAGCTCTTGTCAGCATTTCAGATGACCTCCATATTGTCACCTCCAATGGCTACCTCCCTGTCCTCATCTTATTCTTTTTTGACACTGCAGGTCTCTTTCTTCAAATAATAAATTCTTCTCTTGGGCTCTGCCACATGATATCCTCCTAGTTTTCTTTCTACCTCCTTAGCTTTTTCTTCCCAATTTCACTTGCTGGCTTATTTCCCTCTTCCAAACCTTCCTGGGGCTCTGTTCTCTATTCTGTCTTCCTTCTCCATCTGTAGGGTTTCTCAGTGCTGTGGTTTAAATCCATTGTATGCCAGTGACTCACAAATCTGTGTCTTCAGGCCTAAGTTTCTCTGGAGCCCTATAAATTTCTTCTATAAACAACTGCATACTTAATATCTCTCTTTGGATGTCAGATAAGTACATCACATTTAACATATCCAATTTATAACTTTTGAAGTAGTCCCCCAACTTTTTCCTCTGCTTTCTCATCTTAAGAAGGAGCACTAAACTCCACTGAGTTGCTCAGATGTCAAACTTGATTCATCTTTTCTAGCTCACCCACTTCTAAGCCCTCAACATGTCCCATCCAATAGGCCATGAATTACCCATCTTTCTGCATTCTCACTGCTCTCTCTCTAGTCCATTATCTCTTACCCAGACCCCTGACTGAGAATGGTCCCTGCTTTGAGTCCTGCCTCCCCTGCAGTCTTTCTTCCAAGCAGGAGCCAGAATGACCTTTTAAAAATGCTGATCAGATCATATAATTCTCCAGTTTAAAAGCCTCCCAGGGCTTCTGATCATACTTAGAATGAACTACAAACTCCTTACCATGGCAATTACGGATCTGTATCAATTGGCCATTGTCTGACATTCTGACCTTCCTTTGCTTTGCTCTCCACTGATGTAATCATGTTCCGAGCACACAGACATTCTTCATACAGTTTAGGACACTGCTGTGTGGCATGTACTGCTCTGGTCCCCTCTGCCTGTAATTCTCTTCCCTTACAGCTATACATGGCTGATTCTGGCATGTCATTTAGTTCTCTGGCCACATGTGGCTTCTGAAGAGAGGTCCTCCCAAATAATCCTGTCTAAAGCAGAACCTTCCCAGCCCTTTCCCACATAGGTGCTATCACATTGCCTGGATATATTTTTTCATATTCTCCTTTTTTCCAATCTCAATTATCTTGTTTATTCCTCTTGAATTACTTGTAGTCTCCTTCATTGCTAGAATTTAAATTTCTTGGAGACAAGGACTCTATCTCTTTTGTTCATTAAATATATTCCTTTTGCCTAGAATGGGTCCTAGTACATGTGGAAAGGAAAGAGGTTTTTTTTTTTAGTGCTTATTATGACCTAGACATGGCTAAAAGAGGGTTCCATTAAATCACTCACTGCTCCAAACAACCCTGTGAAGTAGATGTAATTAGTTTTCTGTCTTACTGAGGAAGAGCTGAGAGCAGAAGGGTCAGCTGGCTGGCTGAGGATGTATTACTAATCACAAGCAGAGCTGGGATTTAAACCCACTACATCTCTGTCCAGAGATGTACCCACACTTTAAATGGTGTATTTTACTGTATCTCAGCATAATGACCTATGTTGAATGAAAAAACAAACAGAAAACTTAATTGTGTTGTCATATATTACATTAGTTCTTAAGACTCACCTTAGATTGCTGAGTATCTTCAATGTCAAATGTTGGAAATATCCCAACCACTGGAGATGGGAGCAGCAAATATTATATAAAAAAGCAGCTCTAATCACAAAATCCATTAATGAAGTACTATGTACACTAACTTTCCCACGAATAACTGGAAACAGTGAGAGCAATGATTTATACTCACCGCCTCTGAACTCATTAGCCAAGATCTAAGAGGTCTGAGTTCCCTCAGGGCACCCTAAAACATCTGATATTTCAGGGTCATTGTCATGAACATAGACTTTTCCTTATACATAATTATTCTTTCTCTTGTGGAATGAAGTCTTCAGTGTTCCTCCTCCAAGTTTTATTGGGTAACTAGCTTGGGGCGGGTGGTAAGAGAAGGTGTAGCTTATTCCTATTCCCTTCAGGACATCTACCCAGTGCCCAAAGTGTGAGATGTGTTTATTCTTATCATCGTCCCAAGTAACCCACCAGCCATTGCTATTAGGAGTCCTAAATGAACAATGCTAAGAGGTGGATCCAGGAATATAAACCTGTACCCTGTAGTTCATGATTTTGCCTTGCATATTAAAGTGTATACCATCTGCATCACCCGTGCAGATTCTACCTCCCTTCATGACTTTGTTTTCATATGTACATCATGGCAAGGAAGTCAGGCAGAATGGCATCCCTGCTGACTACTGAACTGTGCCAAAGCTCCTGTAGGGCTGCTTATTTTGGCAAACATTTCCATTCTTTTTGGCCACCAGTTAATAACGTATATCATCATGGTATAAGGCACTTTGGGTTTACAGATCCTAGACAAGACTGAGGCATGAGACTGAGGCATAAGTCTTCACCTTAAGCTACTGAAGTAGCAATTTTCATCTTAAAGAATATTGTGAATGTTGAAGTATGAAAGCTCATTGAAGAAAGCTTTCATATGAATATATATAAAAGGGATTCTAATAGGCATAAATCTATCTCTACAGCCTCATTTGCTTTTACTGATCCTTCCCTTATTTCAGAGTATGTATTATTAATCCTTGAGCTGAGGTTTATGGTTCATTCTCTATGTTGAGCTATTTATGAAGGATGTCTCTGAACTGAGATGAGGCTAATGAGAAAAAAATATCACCCACAGCAGCTGAACCAGGCAAGAGACATAATCTCATGTCGATAATAATAATTTCTTTACGTGTGGATAAGGAAAGAAAAAACTCATTCTGGAGGGGAACAGATAATGCAACATGGCTTTTTCCCTAACCTCAGCCCCATTCATGTCACAGATCTATACTGTAAGTCAATTTAATGTCAGCACTGCTCACTAACATGTCAGACTTGGAAATAATGAAATTGAAGGTTCATGATTAACATTTTCCCCTTCTGACTGGGGGAAAATGGGTGAAATTAAAGAAGATAGGCAGGAAGACTTCTCTCCTCTGTCTGATTTGAGACTCCATAACTCCATGGTGAATTGAGAAATGATCTGGAATATTAGGGTATTACCCAATGGTAACACATACATAAATTCACTCACAAACACATCACAATATATGGTAACGACCCTGACCTAGGATATTTAACAAACTCGAAGGAGAAGACTGAAGCCAAGTGACCTAAGTGAGGAGGAGACCACCGCAGTGGGGCTGCCTCATCTTCAGCACCTGAGCCAAATTCCACAGGCTACATACAAGTGTACCACAGTTCTAGAGGGAAAAGAAACTGCTACCCAACAGGATGGGAAGAAAGTCACGAATTCAGCATACTACCTCAAGAGAACCAATAAGACATCTGCCTAGATTTGATCTTCATGAGCAAGATAGAGCGCTGAATATGCATCATGGGACACCACTTGGAAGACGGCATCACAGGACAGGAGACAAAAGAACCGGCTAGAAGAAAACAACTCAGAATGGAAGGAAAACATTCATAATTGTTTCCTGACACGAAGTGCAATAAAAATATTCATGTTAAAAGGAGCTTAGATATAAAATAATAGGCAAATAAAATGCAAAGGGAAATTTCCACTGAATGAAATAAAATTAGAATTAAAACACTATGGTTATAGGTCAAAATAATTAGCTCAAGAACAGAATAGTCCTATCAAATACAAAATCACTAACAGAGGAAAGATTTGACATAATAATAGAACATACAAGAAAACAACAAATAAATCAGGAAAATGAATAGAGGAAGATATAAGGTAATTGTTATTCCTACATTATAGGTTTCAGCAAATGAAACAGATATACTTAAAGATACATTAAAATTTTCTCCAGAAATTATAAAATAGTGAAACAACAGGTCAATTGATAATTTGATGCAAAATGCTAAATACCAGCACATGTTCCAGTTAAGCGATGAAGCTTCAAGGAAAAAACTTCTTAAGCCACCCAGGGAGAAAGTTAGGCTGGTCTTGTTGTCTAGATTTGAATATTGGTCTGAGGGAATATCTCAAAGTTCTTTGTGCGTGTGACTTGAGGGAACTCTGCATAGCAAAGCCTGAAGCATTAGCCAAGCTCATTTCCATTACCAACATTTCCATAGCTAAGTGCAGGAAGCGTTACTCTAGAAGCCCTTGGAAAAACAAAACTGAGTTAACAATGAAGTTCTTCCAATTAAGGATAAATCAAAATAAATGTCTTAAAGACTGAGAAAACATAAAAAGTTGAGCAATAAATTCACTTAGAAATGGCACTAAAATAGACTCACATGATATTTTAAAAGCTATAAAAATAAAATTAGCATTAATACTAAATTTACATAACGTTTACAAAGCAATAGAAATTATAGTTATGGAATGTGAATGTTCTGTAATCATCATAGATCACTTCAATAATTGATTACATTAAACAAGGAAAAATGGAAGCTAATACGCCAAAGATTTTTTTATTCTTGGTGTTGGGTATATAAACAAATCTTTATATATTTTTTTTAATTTCTAAACATTGAAATGTAGAATTAGTTTGAGTAAGTAACTTTGTCAGTTTTAAGAAACTGATGGTAATAGAATTTCTTATAGTACAAAAAATGAGACTGGTTGGAATGGTTAATGATGATTTCATAGAAACTGGAAATCACAAATACCTAAATACATAGTCTTTTCTCTTTCCCATGCAGACGTTAATGCTATGTATCTCTGCAGCATGTGTAGGTGAAAGCTAACTTTGATCTACTTTGCGACCAGCCAGTTAAATTTGCAGGCTCAATTTGGGAGTGAGCCTTGTATCCTACGTCATTACATGATTTTTGTTGATTTCTTTTGTGTTTCTTGTCAGATTGTTCCAATGCCTTGTAGAGGGAAGTGTGAAAATAACATACAAGGCCTTATTTTTCAAAAATGACTCTATCCTATAGCCACTATTAGGATCATCCATGTCCTGGTGAGTTCTTATGTACAAAGGACAATATTTCCAAAAGCCCACAGTAAACTAACACTTCTTAGGTAAATCATTCATGTATTTGCCTAAATCCATTATTTCACTAATAGCAACCCATTTGTGATCCTGCTGAAATATTAACTTGTTTTAAGATTTTCTTACTTCAGTAGGATTAGCTCAAAACCAAATTAAGTGGCCAATAGTAGAATTGGCCTCCGTTAAGAGCGAGCATTGTGCCCCAAAGCCATCAGTCCACAGTTCTGCAGATGGAAAGCTGCTGTTCTTCCCAGAATTAACCATGATACTACTCTTCTCTTTAACTTTTAAGTGAATTAGTTTAAGTTTTACTGGATCTATTTATGTTTAAATATTTTGCCAAAAATTCTTGTTAATTTGCTTTCGGCTATAAAAAAACAAATGCTTTGTTTTCCCTTGCAAAGTCTACTCTGAAAAATCAATTCAGAGATAGAGACATGAGAAATTTTACTTCCTACCAATTTAAAAGAACTTTTGCACAAAATTGCCTATTTTAAAACTTTATTGGAAGTGCTCGGTAGAAATCCACACAAGTTATTTCGAGTAAATTCATTAGGCAACAATCCCATGCAGCTTTCTTTTCTAGTCCTCCTATCTTATTTCCAACTCCCTCCAGTGATCCTGTAACCATGCTCCAAGCTGAGGCTGGGACCACATCTTGGCCTTAGCTCCCGCCACTACCACATACCAAACCAGGCACCTGAAAATGTACTCCCACTGTTCTTGGTGGGCTAAAGCAAACATTAAAAACTAATGTCTCCTCCTTTCAAAAGCCTTCTCTTTTCATTCCAGCCCCAATCATCTCCCCCTCTTTTGAATTTCTGGAGCATTTTCAGTTACCCCAATGCAACCTACTTCCAGGTCATGTGCTTTTTCTCAGTTGCTGTTTCTAGTGGATCATCAAAGTCTTGTCAGTCTGAATGGCTAGACCATATCTAGAAGAGGGCAGGCCAAGGTCCCTGTGCCTCTTGGGTACCTGCAGCCCCAAACATAGAGCTGGGGCCCTCTGTGTACTAGGTGGTCTTCACTGCACAATGTCACAGCCAGGAGGACTCTGAGCTGAAAGCTTCCACCCAGCCTGACGACCTAACAAGGGTCTCATCAAAATTTACAAGGGAAAATAACATCAGAACCCAAATGAGGCATCAAAATATCTACACTTGTTTTAGATAACATGTGATTGGCTCTACTCTTGGTTCATGAGTCTGCAGCTCAAAATAATTATCCAAGAGTTTTGAATACAGCATTCTCATTTGAGAAATGTTTTATTACATTTTAAGGCAGACACATCATGTCTCCTTTAAAATCTGGTATTCAGCAAGGATGCAATTTCATATTTGGTCATTTATAGATTCTGAGCATGGTTTATGAAGGAAGTAAGAGAGAGAAGGTGTCAGAAAATGTGAATAATTCCCCCCTGGACAGGAAAAAGAGAAAAAACCAAAACAACCCTGGGGTAATATGACATATGTGTCACCATAATGTCAGGTGTCTACAGTCTATAGTAAAAATGTGTTAAAATTCACAACGTTTATAAATGATGAGTCTTTTCACTTATTAATCTCGATTTTTCTCCTTCAGGGAAATTTAACCTCACAGATTTCAATGGGAAACACATTTTGAAATAAAAAAGAACACCACTTTATCTTCCCAGAAAAGCTGTCACAGGATTCTCTGCATGAGCAAAAACACATATTGGTGCAGACTTGAGTTTGCGGGTTGTAAATGTTAACTTTTAAAAGCAAGCCATGTTTAATTTTTTAGCTATTCTTCTAGAATTCATTCCTAAAGAAATGCACATCTGAATAATATTTTGGAAGCTAAAACATCAAAAAATATTTAGAGTTTATTTCTGTATTTTTCATATATATTTGAGGCTCTAAGGAAAGGCTAGAACATATTCAATCAACAGCAGTGATAATTACCTCCTATGTGCCGAGTGTTGTGTTGGATACTTGGGATATGCTAGCGAACAAGACAGCACATCTTTCTGGGAGACAGACAATGACAGGTGTGATCATCATTAAGCTCAATCATGGTATAGTGGCGGAAGCATAGGGCACTGAGAAATGTAAGCAGGGCCAACTCAACCTGGTCTGGGGATCAGAGGAGGGTCACTAATAAAGGGATACTTAAGCTCAGACCTGAACCAGAGGTGAAGGATGCAAGTCAGGGAGGGCTGTTTCAGGTGGAGGACTCAGCAAAGGCCCACAGATGAGAGACAGCATGGCACCTTTGGGAAAAATGAATGAGGTCAGCAAGTCTGAACCCTGGAGAAGAAGAGTAATGAGAATGAGGGAGGAGGGGCCATTGCTGGAGGATGTGAGAGCCATGCAATTTGTACATAATCTGCAGGGTAATGGGAGGCTATTAGAGAGTTCACCCTAATTATATATATACACATCCCTCTGGCTGCAAAGCTAAAGAGGCAGAACTGAAGGCATGAGCCAAGTCAGAGAGCTGGATCTATAGTCCAGGAAAAAGATGATTATAGGTTCTACCAGGAATTGGATGGGAAAAATGGATAGATGCAAGAGATATTTCAGAATTAGAACTAAGTATATCTAGAGATTATTTGAACTTTGGTGATGAGAGAGAAGAATACCAGCACACCCCATATAGCTGTCTAGGGGTGTCAATGCCATCACATCTATATGAAAGTCTCTTGATGAAGTTGTTCAATATGGAAGAAGCTGAGAGCCCAATGATGGAAGAATGTGTCTTGGTGTCTACCCTGGGCAAATGACAATGGTGGTGCCATTTACTGTAAGGCAGCAGGAAAATCAGGGTTATGGTGGGTGGGTGTGTGGTGGTAACAGTGACAAGGGGAAATGAGATGAATGCCAAAAGGCTTAAGTTTGAATGGAGATGGTTGGATGGACACTAGTCAAGTGTATGCATGTCTGATATTCAGGGTATTGACATGACAATGTATGTTTGAGAAACATTCAGGTGATAATGAGGAGTTTCTTGAGATTAGGCAAAGAGACTACGTAGGGATTGAAGGACCTTTGGAATTTCAAAATCTTTGGAATTTCAACATTTATTGGGAAGGGAGAAGCAAAGGATGAAGAGGTGTGGGAAGTAACTGAGAGAACAGGGAAGGCTGGTAACAGAGCCTACAGGGAGGAAGGGCGCAAAGTAAGTGAGTTTGAAAAAGGGAGAGCTCCCCCACAGGGTATAATGACACTAACATGGCCTTGATCAGAATGGTTCCATTGGGAGGCAGGGCAGAATCCAGACTATAATAACTCTAGGATAGAGCAGAAAATGCAAAAATATAGACAGGAGGTGTAGACAACTCTTTCATGTGGTTTAGCCAAGGACATTAGAGAGAGTAAGACCATAGCAGAGGAAAAGTTAGAATAAAGGAATATTTTAAACATGCAAAACTAGGATAATATTTTTTTAGAAGGTTAAGCAAGCAAAGTTGCAGCAATTAGCTTCCTGTTGGAGCAGATACACCCCATTCTGCGTAATAAGAGAGTGTGTTAGCCCATATACTTCTCATTTCTGTTTCCCTCGAGCTAGCTCAAATCAAAGGATATAAACTGAAACAGAAGGATGTTCATGGAAGAAATTTTTCAAGAAACATCTTGAAAATTCATATGTGCCCTAATGCAATTACTATTTTATTACTTTCTGGAAGTTCTCTTTCCCTTTTCAATTTACCTGTTCAGTGGCTTATAAAATTTTAATGTTAGTGGTACGGGAAACTCAAATAGTGCTACATATACAGCAGGAAAAGAATATCAATCTTATCCCAAGTTAGTTATAGAAATCTTGAAGTTGAATTTCAAAGCGGTGGCTGGATTCTTGAAAGAAGTGTTCTCTGCCACACATCAGTCTGGCAGCCAGCAGTCCAAGCTGGAAATATTTATAAGTGTATAAAAAAATCCAAGGGTATGGCTTGTTTCAAAATATCTTAAATTGTATAGAAAACTTGAGATTGATAAATAACCCATATTTTTCAGGATCTTTGTTTTAACAAACTTTCAGGACATTCTTCACAGATGAATTAACCTGTTTTCTTAAATAATAAATTATATCAATGCCTGAAAATGTAACATAGTCTTACTGGGGCTTACTTATTTGTCATATTTATACTTAAGCTAAAGTGCATATACTTATTAAGTCTTCATTAGTTTCGAGGTATTTTATTATTAAATTATAGATTTGCTTGAATTTATCTTATTGCTGATTTAAATTTTTTTCTTTAATGACTGCTGTGGAGTGAATGGTGTCCCCCCAAAATTTGTATGTTGAAGCTCTAATCTCAGTGTAATGTTATCTGGAGATGGGGCCCTTGGGAGGAAATTAGTTTTAGGTTGGGCCACAATGATGGGATTATTGCCCTTAGAAGAAGAGACACCAGAGAACTTGCATCATGTCTCTTCCTACCAGGTGAAGACACAAATAGAAGGCAGCCATCTGGAGGACAGCTTTCACCAAAAACCAATCATGCTGGCCCTCAATCTCACATTTCTGTCCCCAAGAATGTCCTGTTGCTTAAGCCACCCAATCTATGGTATTTTGTCATAGCAGCCTGAGCAGACTGATACAATTACTGACCAGGTGGATAATTTTCATCCTAAACTGGACTAAAGAAATATGTTATGGATACTAACTCTAGGTCAAGGTTTCTCAATTTTGGCACTACTGGCATTTCAGGTCAGATAATATTTTGTTGTGGGGGGCTGTCCTATGCGTGGTGGGATGTTTCACCATGTCTGGCTTCTACCCTGTAGATGACAGCAGCTCTCAGTTGTGACAAGCAAAAGCGTCTCCAGATATCGCTAAACATTCCCTGGGAGGCAATATCCTGCCATCCCTTGGAACCTTACCCCTGTTGAAAATAGCTGCTCCAGGTAATGTTTAAAGCAAATTCCTTTAGCTTAGTCTTACACTTTTCTCTTTACACTTCTATTCTCTCAGCCATGAGCCCTGGTTAGAATGAACAATAAACACATTATTTTAGCTCAAAAAACTGGTATGAAATGCAAAAATTATGAAATTTAAGCATACTCGTAGGAACTGGAGCACAGTTTAATTTATTAATAACTTTCATTGTTGACATTTTGAAAAGTAGAATTAGAAATACAAGTAGAGCTGTGTTTAAGTATCTTCCCAAATGAGGCTATCATCCTGTTGACATTTAAGTTATGAAATGACCTCAAATTGGAGAATCAACTTCTTCGTCTTCGTGGTCATTTTGCTGCTTGGGTTTTACAGTTGTAACCATCCCGTCCTGTCTGTATTGTACAATGAGATAAAATCTAAATGAGTTCATAAGTCTCTGTTCAGTTTCTCTGAGTGTGCAAATTTATTCTCTAAGGATTTTGAAAACTAGAAGTGAATATCTTGTGAGGAACTAAGAAAAAAATGCTAAGTGTTTATAATGAGCACCTCAGCCTAAAAATCTCCCTTAGAAGCTCCCAGTTACACCAATCACGTAACATGGGGATTCCTGACCTTGAGTCCATGGACCACTGATGGGTGTTCACAAATGGACATCAAGGGATCTAAGCCCAAGACAAAATTCCACACAAAGCCATTGGTGTGTGGACACTTTCAAGCGGAGAGAGTCGTTGGTTTTGATCAGATTCTCAAAGGGATCCAAGATGAAAATTAAAAACAAAACAAACAAAACAAAAAGCACGTCTTAACTGAGTTAAATAGTAATTATGAGCTTAGCCGGTATATTTATCTTAAAGTATTCTTGTACACTTAAGCTTTTACTGCTTTTTTTAAAATATAAGTTGCTCATAATTGCTGTAAGGCATAACTAAAGAATAACAAATGTTATTCTTGAGCACATGAGAGCTTGACATACTTAATCCTTCATCTTATCAATCAACATTGATTGAGTGACCAGCATTCAACTAAGACCATGGCGATCAGAGAGGATGCTGGTTTTCCTAGTCCAGGAACTACAGATGGTAAATGTGTGTATTTGTGGCAAACATCACTAATCACACAGCCTTTCACCAAGCCCAGAAGGGTGCTGGATGCTCTTCATCGCATCAGCTCTGCCAGGGAAGATGAAACCTACCTACCCAGTCAGTGACAGTGTTTCTCTTGTTCCTGATTTCTCTGCACTCCCTCCAAACTATTCTCCACAGACTGTCAGTGATCTTAACATACAGACCTGATGATAACCTTGCCTGCTTAAAGTGTTTCCATCCATCTGAGGATAAAGACTCAAATCTTTAACCTAACCAGAGGGCACTGTGTGACTCATACCATTTCCTCCTTATCTCCCCGCTCCCTCAGCAAGGACTGATTTCCCTAAATCCACTTAATCCTCTGCATATAGTTTTATTCTATGAAACCAAGATCTGGTTCCTTCTACCTGTAGTTTTATGAGGGCTCGAAAACAGATGTCAGCTTTTTGAGTAAATAGAAATATTGAACCTCGTAAGTACTCATACACACAGCAACTGGGATGAATGTTAAGGTCATTATGCTGAGGGGAAAAAGCTGATATCAATGGTTTACATACTGTATGATTCCATTGATATATCACATTTAAAGTGACAAAATCATAGAGATGGATAACAGGACAGTGGCTGCCAGCGATTAGAGCTGTGGGAAGTTTGTGGCTGAGAAAAGAGCAATACAAGGGAGTTTCTTCTAGATGACGTATGAGGTCTCTCAATTTTGGTGATTATTCAAATATATACGTATGCTAAAATCTCATAGAACCGTTAGCATACGTATACGATAAATGAGGGCATGTAAAAACTGCCAAAATCTCGATAAGTTCTGCACCAGTTTTGACAGTATTATTCCAATCTCCATTTTACGGTTTTGACAATGCATTATGGTTATGTAAGAGATTATCCTTGTGGGAAGCCAGGTGAAGGGTATGCAGAAACTCTCTGTACTATCTTTGCAAACTTTTAGGATTCTTAAACTATTTCAATACAAACAGATATTTAAAAAGTTGTTCCAGAGCTAGATAATGTCATTGGGATTTTATAACATGTAGTTGCTGATTTCAGTGTTATAATAGTAAACATCTTTTTCTTATGATATTCAAAGAGTAAAAATGAGTTATAAATAGAAGTCAATTTTCTTTTTCTTTTCTCTTTTTAAAAAATTGGCACCTGAGCTAACAGCTATTGCCAATCTTCTTTTGTTTTTTTTCTGCTTTTTCTCCCCAAATCCCTCCATTACATAGTTGTATATTTCAGTTCTGGGTCCTTCTAGTTGTGGCTTGTGGGACACCCCCTCAGCATGGCCTGATGAGCAGTGCCATGTCCATGCCCAGGATCCAAACTGGTGAAACCATGGGCTGCCGAAGCGAAGCGCGTGAACTTAACCACTCGGCCATGGGGCCAGCCCCTCAATCAATTTTCTGATTGGAAAGTAAGATTTGAATATTGAGAAGCATTAAAAAGAAGAGAAATTATAAATATTGTATTTATCCTCTCAAGAAATTATCCAGGAAAAGATTGTTTCCAAGGAAAGGTAGTTGAAGAAGCTTTACAGATTACTTCATGAAAACAACGCATACAATACTTTTGAAAATAGTAATTTTAAATAACCTCTGATTGCTTCTGTTGAAATAATTTATAAGGAATTTTCATGTTAGAACTGGAGAAATTGTATCCAATTCACTATCCATCAAAGGTCCTAAAGCAGTAATCCCATATAATTAGATAGTATTAGATTATATATTTTGTTTTTCAAGCCATTTTCTTTCTCAAAGATTTTGCCGTAACCCTCTCTCTCTCAAATGTATGCCTTAATTATTTACAACAAATCTGCTGAATTAAATCGGCCCGGGGAATTTGAGGGTCTTCTGTGTCATTCATTTTCAATGTCTATGTGTTGGCCCATCCACCTGATGGTCCATTAGCTGGGAAGCATCCAGCCTGTCTGCATTTGGCATTTTGTCACCTGGAGTACCACCTGTCACGCTAACATGCTGGCATCCTCCCACATTGCAATCAGGTTGCAAAGTCCCCATCTTCATTAGTGTGAGTTCACCGATTCCTCTTGAGACGCAAAAACTTCTTCAGCTGATATTAAAGACCCTTACAAAGCACCTTAGTGTATGACAGATGGAACAATAGAATCCAAGCATTCCTTCTGGGTCTTCAGAGACACCGTTTTGTCCGGTAAATTATTTTTGCTTTGTAGAATCTGGCCCATTCTGTTCACTTTTCTCTTGAAGTATCTATGACATTTTCTGTTTTGATACATTAGTGGGTCCAGTTGGAGAGAAATAAGAGTATTTAATGATGATGTATAGGAAGACTAATTGTAAATAATTAATAGATATGGTGATGACTTTGTTATTGCCTAATTATTAGGAACATTGCTAATTTTGATTCCTTTTGCATTCTAACTTTTTAATGTATTTTTTGAAGTTCTGTTCCCCAACACAGTGAAATGTCGGCATCATTCCTGTGAAATTTTGCATTTGAATAAGAAGCCCTTTTCTCTCAACCCCAATCACCTGGCAGTGTCAGTTCATGGCTCTACACCCCATAATAATTTCTTTGAACTGACAAGTAAAAGCAGGATTTTATCTCCCCCTAAAATTAAACATAAAATAATTTTGACTTTCTATGTGAGAATTTTTTTAGAAGTTTAGTTTTTATTCCAAACAAAAATCTACTAATATTTGAGCAGCAGAACCGTGAAGGCAAGATGTTTTTCATATATATATGAAATATGTTTTCATATATATGTATATATAACTCTTTCTAAAGATCCTGGATTTTTTTCCTCAAATCTCTAAGCACAGTGATGCAATGCTTAAAAGCCTGCTAAAATATGTTAACCATGATCAGTCAAAGGCACATTATTCCTCCAGATTATCTTTTGGTTAAGGGACTTATTCATTCTCAGTATTTCCTATCATCTGGATGCCTTAACTAAGCCAAACCTCCACATTTGTTAGTCCCCAAAGTAGAAGTATTCTAGTAGTCAGCTCAATGTCAAGGCTAGTTTTAAGGGTAGAAGGAATGAAAATCTCTGCCCCCATTCTCCCCTTTTACTAAAAGGAGATTCTTATTAGCCACTCCTTTGCATGCTCTTGCATTCTGTGTGATTTTCAGTGAAGATTTACATTTAGGAAGAACTCACATATTGACTGAATTGAAAGTAATGTTCACATTTCTGTATTGACGCCATCTGAGACTTTGTGGGAGGGAAGTAAGGAACTCTGGTTCCTTGAGGACACTGTCTCTCAAAAACTCAAGCAGGATCTCAAACGACCCACCAGAGTGCAGTGTGAGGGTCCAGGGTATCAGATGAGACAGGCAGAGGCTGAGAGGGGAGGTGCGAAGGACACACTTGAACAGGCTTTGCTGTGATGACTAATCCAGAACCTCTAGCCTTCATACAATGAAGTCTCATCGCTGGTTAGACAACACCCCAGGGCATTTGGTCCAGGCACCATCCATCTTGTCATGCTGCCACCTCAACATATGGCTTTGAAGCTGTCATTGGTGGGAAGACAAAGAGGGAGAGGCAGAGACAGGGAGAAAGAGAAAAAGAGAAGGAGAGTTAATCAGCAGGTCTTAAATGCTCAGGCTCAGGAGAGGTATGAGTCATTGCTGTTCCTATCACATTGGCCAGAATTAGTCAATGACCCTACCCAAAAGCAAAGAGGCTGGAAACGTGGGCGAAGTCATGGCTGTCCAAAGACCAGGGGATATCTCTGATGCACCAGATTAAATGCTTTTCCTGGGGTGTTTCCATCAAGTCTAGAGCATTATCCAGATGTCACATGTAGTGTGTCAGATGTGTGGTCCTCCTCTCTCTCTCTCTCTTTCTCCTCTATGTGAGGTAGTTAGGCAAGAAAAGGTGGTCATGAAAATTGAAAGTGAGATAATAACACTTTTCTCATTTGTGATAACTATATGCTCTGGGAAATATTACTTGAGGTCTTCAGCTGAGATTGTGGAAGATTTGGGATTTAAGGAGAGTAGACAAGGTGTGGAAGGTCTGAGGAATTGTAGTAGGATTGTCTCACAAGGTAGAGTGTCTTTTTGAGATTTGTTCATGAGTCCACACTTGAAGTGAGACTGGCCAGTGCCAGTAGATACTGTTTTCCCAGCAAACTCTCAGCTGTGTGTGCACTTGTCTTCAGTTCTGGGAAACTCTCTTCTATTATTTGTTCTATTATTGTCTTCTCTTTGTTCATCTTCTTCTGGGGTTCTTGTTAGGAGGATGTTGGAAGATCTCTTCTTTCCTTATGCCTTAACTTTTCTTTCATTTTATCATATCAGTTTAATACCTTTTTTCTGTATTCTGAGATAATTCTTCACTTCCATTTTCCAGCTCATTGATTTTCTACTTTATCTTTAGACTACCTATTATGTTTTTATTTTGTTAAAATTTTTAACTGCCAAGTCTCTAGGTGAAACCTTGTTCTCTTGGATACAATATTTTCCTTAGTCTTTCTGGATGATGATTATATTACTTCTAATGTTACTTTGCTTCTTAGAGCCTTGTTTCTTTCTTTTTAAGAAGCTAGACCCTTCCATCACCCTCTTCCACTCTTGGATCCATTTCACCACATCTCAAGGATGCCTATGGACAAGTGTCCACCAACCTAGAGTCACGTATGACATTTACTTTGCACCTATGTTACATATGGAAATAGAAATTCTTCATGATCTTTGTTTCTTTGCCTGTATATCACACATTTATATACAAATATTTGAGTCATTTTTGTTCCTTCCAACTCTCTTTGTATGCCTTCCTCATGTATTTAATATATCTTTATTTTGGTTGAGTTGGCCAAGTGCTTAAGAAAACTGTTCTTTTCATAAACAACATTTTGTTTTATTTACAGTTTATGACCTATAAACTCACATGTCGTTGGTGTCAAGATCTCAAAACCACCTCTAGTTGTTGAATGATTTTTCTCTCTTATGACTTTCCAGCTTGCTGTTGTAGATTTCTTCTGGGCTATTTTCAGATATTTAGCTATAGTCTCTACTCATTTTCAGCAGGCCTCTTTTACCCTTCAACAAAGTAATCCCTCTTTAACAACAGGCACACATGATTGGGTACATGGATGGACATAAGACCAAATATTCTCATGACTTGTGTATTTCCTAACAATGGTGGGTATGCCCAATGACAGATTGATATTAAATGACTCCTCTTGAAACAAGACTTGGATACTTTGTGCCTCATTTTTTAGTTGTTTATGTTGCTCATTCAGGAACAGAGTTTTGAAGGGAAATTTGGCTTTAACACATGATCTAAGCAAACAGGAAGCACTCCTTAAGAATCCTACGTGACCTCCCAACTTGGGGTTCATGCCTCTCAAAATACACACTCTTTTCTTTCTCCAACTCAAAACGTCCCGAGGGATCCAGTTCATTGGAATAGGACTTCATTCCTCTCTCTGATCCTTCTCTGATTCTGCTTATCATATCAGTGTTTTGGTGGGATACGAGAGCATTTGGGGAATAAGCTGGTTATGAGCTTTCACTGACATACTCATACTTGAGGCACAGATAGAGAAATCACACATTTATCATTGACTCAGTTGCTTTGTCTAACTTAAGGAGATAAGTTAGGCAATACTGTGTATTTTCTTGTGTCTGAGACTAGTTTGGGATCCACCATTAATTCAATCAGTCTTTTTTTTGGAGAGAAAATATACTACAAATAATATTATATCAATTATAAGGTACCATCCTAATTTTAAAAAATATTAAATGCCTTTGGAAATTGTGTTTTAGAATACAGGATGTGCAATAGTGAAACTAGGTCCCATTTTGATTCAAGATACATATAATACATATTATATGCAATACCCATCTACTGTCTGAATTCTAGCATATTAGGGAAAGGGAACAAAAACACAGCAATATTTGAGCAGGGCTGGATATATAATTTGTAAGGCTAAGCACAAAATAAATGCAGGCTTCTTGCTCAAAAAGCGGGAAGAAATATGTAAAGTACTAAAATACAAAGTTTTTTTCCCTTTCTTCTGCAGTATCTTTATTTGCTATAGTGCTTTTCACATTTGTTATTTAATGTCATTCTAAGTAATGAAAATCAAAATTATAAATTGTTAGCAGGAATTTTGTCACTCATTTTTATATTATGCAATATCAGTTTTAATACAAATGTAAAAGCATAAATTAAATTTGCAGAATCACCAAAATTATACAATTCTTATTTCACAGCTCATATATACATGCATATTTTGTTCTTATCAGAACAGCGGAAACACAGCACAACACTAAATCACCTGCTTTTTTTGTTTGCACTTCTTGATGTGTGTACATTTTACCAACATTCTCTACTTGTGGCTTATTGATGAGTAAGGAAGGACTGAAAGTAAAAGGAATTATGGATTCTATTTTTCTCTTTCCTTGTCATCATTTTTAGCATGAACAGTTGACTAATACAGAAAAGTAGCATGCATATTAAAAAAGATATAAGATTCCTTCATCAATCATGTTTCTTTTTTCTTTTAGAGATTGGCCCCGAGCCAATATCTGTTGCCAATCTTTTTCTTTTTTCTTCTTTTTCTTCTCCCCAAGGCCCCCCAGTGCACAGTTGTATATTCTAGTTGTAGGTCCTTCTGGCTCTGCTATGTGGGACGCCACCTCAGCATGGCTTGATGAGAGGTGCTAGGTCCGCACGCAGGATCCGAACCAACAAAACCGTGGGCCGCCTATGCGGACTATGCAAACTCAACCACTTGGCCATGGGGCCAGCCCCCATGTTTTTTTACAATAATATTGACTTCCTTCCATGTTTGAAGCAAGTTTTAGTTCAAAGCAAGGTCAGTGTGAGTGGAAAGATTGGCCTCTCAGACCTGTCAATGCCTCTGTTTAATAAGCTGTAGACATAACAGACAGCTCTTTGAGTCTAGCCGAGCTACCACCACCATGAGGCCACAAAAATGCTACATTGAATGAAAATTAAGAAGTCTATAGGGACACAGACCTTACACTTTACACAAAAACAACTCAAAATAGATCACAGACCTAAATGCAAAATGCTAAACTGTGAAACTCCTAGAAGATAATATAGGAGAAAACCTAGATGGCATTGGGTATGGTGATGACTTTTCGGATGCAGCACCAATAGCATGATCCATGAAAGAAATAACTCATAAAGAAGACTTCATTAAAATTAAAAACTAGTGCTATGCTAAAGACAATGTCAAGAATGAGAAGACAAGCAACAGACTGGAAGAAAATACTTGCAAATGACATATCTGATAAAGGTCTCTTATCCAAAATATACAAAGAACTCTTGAAACTCAACAATAAGAAAACAAACAAGCCAATTTAAAAATGGATCAGGAAAATAGCAGGGAAAAAAACCCAGTACCCAGATGGCAGCTTTGCCAACCTAACCACACATTTAGATAACCATAAATAAAGCTTAAAGAAAAAGTTCACTATTTAATAAAAAGAAATGAAGATATGCTCTTGGATCTTTCAGGTTCACTTCCAAGCTTTAAAGAACCCAGTGAGGATTTCCCTGTGTCTGCTGATGAATCAAAAGCAAAATATCTTTCCCGAGTGAGGCCTGAATTCTGCCAGTTCTCTAATATTCTTCACACTTGCTTCAAGGAAAGCTTTTCATGAACTCAGCTCCCAAACTCCCTACTTTCTGAAGTACTTTCTGATTAAGAAATCCTACAATATAACCAACTCTCCTGGCTTTGATTTTCCCTAAAAACATTGATGATTTAAGATATCGACAATATTCTATCTTATACATATACTTATTTTTATATATGATTTGTAATTCTAATTCAGTGGTCAATGGAACATGAAACCAAAGCATCAGTTTCATTTTGTGAATACTAAGGTGCTTAATTTATCTCCTTATACATAAAAGGAAACTGAACAAATATAAATCATTAGTGCATATCTGAGTTTATTTCTTCTCATAGCCTATACCTGTGCCTTAAGCCTCAAAAGGTTTTCTGGATATATAATAATGTCTATCTCCAGGCTAATTGTCACCAATTATATAATTAAAATGAGAACATCAAAAACAATCATCAGCGTATTTAAATAGTATTAAAGCAGACCGTAAACAAAGGAGAACATGGTCTTCCTTAAAGTCAACATCTATTCCTGCAGTTCTCTCATCCATTTCTGGTTATCTTTAAATCCCATCCTCAGTGAGTTCTCTCACCAAAGCTGCATCTCCAATGCTCGATATTCACCCTCAGGTTTGTCATCCTCACCTAGAGTTCAGCAAAGTCCAAAACAGCTTCATCTAACTCCTTCCTGCCAACTCTTCCTTTTTCCCAATGACATTTTTTCAATCCATCACCCTTAGTTGAAGCCTTGACATCACTCTTTAAATTATGATCATTATTTTCGATTTATAAATTTTCTTCATCCTTTAGGGCCAGTCAGCCAGCATACTATTTTTGCTCTTGCCTCCCACCGTGCAGGAATTAACATACCAGACCTGAGACTTCTGTCCTTAGAAAGACCTGCTTGCAAAGTTGGTTCTCAGGTGGCATCTGGGAACTTGGCTGGTAAGTGATTCCCTACACTGATAAAAACTTTCCCTAAATGCTAAGAGTGGATCACTGTGCTGAGACTGTTTGTACAAACGTCATGATTTATGCTGAACACCTGCTTTCCTTCTGGGAGTTGGGAATTTTTGTATGTGCTAGACAGAGAATGTATATATGACCAGCCCCTGATAAAAATTCACTGAGTCTCTAATGAGCTTCCTTGGTAGATGACACTTCTCACATATTGTCCCACCTCATTGCTGGAGGAAGTAAGCACATCCTGTGTGACTTCACTGCGAGAAGACTGTTGGAAGCTTGAGCCTTGTTTCTTCCAGGCTTATCTCCCTGCACCTTTTCCCTTTACTGATTTTGCTTGGGTTCCTCTTGCTGGACTAAATCTTAGCTGTGAGCACAACTCTGTTCTGAGTCCTGAGAGACCTCCTAGCAAATCACCAACTGGGGAATGGTCTTGAAGACCACTGACACACTCACCCTCTAATCATTTGTCCTGCTATTTCTAACTACTTCCACTTCTCTTTAGATCTTTATTTTAGCTCATATGTTTCTACTGTTAGAACCAAAGTCCTAGCTTGCTTTCCTGGTTCTTGTCTTTCCATCCTCAAAATAACTCTGTAGATTACTCTATTTTTTAAATATAGGTCACTTCTTTCTCCATGACCCCATTCCTATTATCTCAGCCTGGTCACTAATTTTCACACTGGGGTTGTTGTAGGAATCTCCACCTGCAAGCATCTGGGTTCAGTCTTGCACCTAGTCAGTCCTTTACATTTTTTCTAAGTAATCCTTAGAAGATACAAATACAATCATGGTGTCTTCCACTTTGAGCCCTATGAAAGCTCCTTGAATGACAGTCCCTTGATAGTCTCCATATCTCCAGCTTTATTGCTTACCATCTGGACTAGTCCCTATGACCAACCCATAAGCTCAAGTCATGTCAGAGTCTTCCTTGTTTTCTGGACACACCAGATAGTTTAATTGCTTTGAGTCTCTGTGAAAAATGCTCCCTCTTACAGGAATGCTTTTCCTATGCAGCAATAACTAAATTTATAATGATCTCTTCAAAAGTTTCCTCCTCTCTGAAGCCTTCCTGGTTCCCCACTATCCTCAGAAAGCATTGGCCATTTCAGGTGTGTGTGCACCTACTGCTTGGCTTGTAGATCTATAATCCTTCTATTATAACACCCGCGTTTGTGTATGCACATGCACATACACATATCCTTTCTCATAAGTAGAGAAGATGCCCCACATCATGCTCATCCTGAGCCACTTATGCCAGCCCAGTCACTGTCCTGGATTAGGTACATAAGCATCACTGATGACTGAATGATTATGCTCACCTCGTTCATCATAAAGATTCATTAATACTCCTGAATAAGAAACAAAAGTCATCAATTATCAGCATAAATTTAAAATAAAAATAAAACTGAAGTAAAATATTCACAATTTAGAAAAGATTGTGTTTTCATTCCCTTTTGGTATAGATATATCCAGCCAAATATTATAGAATTATTTACAATAGTCAGAAAAATAAGAAAGGTAATTGATTCATATTTAGTTCAGATGAAGCTGTTTATGATTTTTTTATATTGTACTGTTCAAAGAAAGAGGCCAAAATATATACAGTAATTTATTTCTGTGGTTCAACTGGAATGTATCTAAAATATATTGTATTGAGAGTAATAAAAATATATTGTATTGAAAGTAATAAAAAACTAGTGTGAGGGGCTGGCCCCGTGGTCGAGTGGTTAAGTTCGCGCGCTCCGCTGCAGGCGGCCCAGTGTTTCGTTGGTTCGAATCCTGGGCGCGGACATGACACTGCTCATCAAACCACACTGAAGCAACGTCCCACATGCCACAACTAGAAGGACCCACAACAAAGAATATACAACTATGTACCGGGGGGCTTTGGGGAGAAAAAGGAAAAAAAATAAAATCTTTAAAATAAAAAAAAAATTAAAAAAAAAAACTAGTGTGAATGACCCTGACATCTTCACTTGTGCGATCTCATACACATTTCATAAGATAAAATGATATTTTGTTATTTAAAAAGGAAAGGAAGGTACAATTTTGGATCAACAAGTAAAAATTACCTGAAATGACAAAGAGGAACTTTTAGCCATAGAGATATGAAAAATGAGAATAATAATAAAAGAAAAACAAACGTTGAATTTTAAGCAAACAGAGTAAAGGGCTGAAACTTTTATTCAACAAAACTGGCGAAAGAAAACTGAGTGAGCTGGTGGTGAACACTGAATTTAACATACGTTATTAGGTAGCGTATGAGTTTTCCTCACTGAGTTAAATGTAGGTGAATATAGGTAAATATGAAGGGCTGAGAAATCATTGAGTTCATACAGTGAGCATCTGGAAGAGTTTCATGTTTTGAAAATAAGGTCTGCCAGTGGTTGAAGTTCAGAAATGTTATAATTATAATAGATAATAAAAAATAATAGTACTATTCACGGGACCTACACAATCTCTTTAATATACGCAGAGTACTTGTGTTCTGACATTGCTTTAGATTTCAATCTGTTGTTTGTACTAGCAAGAAATCTAACTCCCCAGCCCTCTCAGCTATAGCACTGACTAGCTAGCCAACAAGTCTCTCTGGAGCACCCTTGAGCTGATCAGTCAGTCCTGGGTGTTTTGATTGTTGTTGAGTAGGATTCTGAAGTTCCATTCAAGAGCAGTGGGGGATTTGACCATCACTTAGAAATTAGGGCTTAGGTGGGGCTGGAACTGCCAAAGACTGCGTATTTGCCATCTGTGCTCTAGGTCTGAGCACCTTCTGTGGACAGAGACCTCATTCATCTTTGCATCTACAATATCTAGGACAGTATATGAAACAAGGATTTGAACAGCAAACATTTGTAGAATGATGAGGAAAATAAGAAACAACAAAAAAAATCAAAACTTATAGTGAGGGGGATTTTTCTGGCTTTATATAGGACCTCAGACAACCATTACAATAACTGGAGTTTCCTGAGCCAGGGACCATAGCCAGCTCATAATTCTTCTATAACGTTTTGACCAGGACAACCTGAGTATTTTGATCTCAATATCTTAGATGTCCATGTATTCCAGAGAGTATAAAAAAATAGGCAAGTCATTCTATAGTAAATCTGTTAAAAAGCGTGTAAATTGGGTTTAATTTTTTAACCTACAAGGGTAATCTATTATTTAACAGAAATTTAAAACAAATTATCACAGAATATTTTTGTAATATGCAGAACCACTTTTTTTTTTGGAGGAAGATTAGCTCTGAGTTCACATCTGCCACTGATCCTCCTCTTTTTGCTGAGGAAGTCTGGCCCTGAGCTAACATCTGTGCCCGTCTTCCTCTACTTTATATGTGGGACACCTGCCACAGCATGGCTTGACAAGCGGTGCATAGGTCTCCACCTGGAATCCAAACCAGCGAACCCCAGGGCACTGAAGTGGAGCGCATGAACTTAACTGCTACATCACCAGACCAGCCCCCAGAATCACTTTTTTTTACATGAATCTATACGTACAGATTTAAAAAGGAGTAGATAGAAGTAGATTAGAAAATACTAAGCAAAAGCAGATTAAACAGTATTTGTAGTCAAGAATTTTACTTTCAATCTGAGCAAAACTCAAGGACATTTTGAGAGTTTTGAGCAGAGGATTTGCGTGATGTCATGTGCATCTTCAGGGAATCACTCTCGCTGTTGAGTTGAATGCAGGCTCTAGGGGGTCAAGGCTGGAAACAGAAAGACCATTATTGCTACATGAACTATTTCAGTAGCTCGTGTATGAAATGATGGTGGCTTGAGGCTGAATAATGGCAGGGAAGTTGGTTAGAAGTGGTCATATCACAGGTGTATTTTGAAGATAAATCTGCCAAAGGACATTTCCTGGCAGATCGGATGTGGAGTGCAGAGAAATAGAGGGTCAAAGATGAACACCGTTTTGCTTATGTTGTTTTAAAGTTGCCAAGCAGCTCTTAGAAAAGTCTGTCTTCTAAGAGTTTATTTTCAGAAATATTATCTTTCTTTTGGTCTTCAGTACTTCCTCAGAAGACAGTTTCTCTTTTCGATATTGTTTAAAAGTTACTATTCCCATTTCCAGGAGTAAGAAAACTGCAGCTTAGAGCCGTTAAGCCACACTGGTGTCTGGTTATAAAGCTTCTGTGTTACAGAAGTGAGATTTCAACTTTCTTTTTGTTCTATTGATAATCAGATTTCTTTACAACCATTCTATAATATTGTCTGCCTATAGTTAGGTTTCTAACACCAAATCTTTAAGCTGGTGCTATCCTCTGTAATCTATGCAGACCACAGATTGCTTCTTCATGAGTCAACCTTTCAGCTCTTGGCCAGAGATAATGCACTTGGCAAAACGTCCTACTGCTGCTTTTTTGGTCAGAAGTACTCTTTTATTCTTTCATTGAGTGAACATATGCTCATTTATCACTCTTTCCCAAATATGGAATGTTTTTCCATTACGTTAAATGCCACTTTTATTTTTCAACCTATGAATCATTCTTTTCAACCTTATTGCCTTGAGTGAGAGTACTTATTCTATTTTTTGTTGCTGTTGCCAAATTAAAAATTTTTAGGATGCAATGATATCAGTTATTTCTACTCAAGTCTTTCAGACATCTGATCATATGGCTACACTGTACACAGTTTTTCAATGTGTAGTGCAATTTGCAGTGAATCAAGAATGTTTTTGGCAAGATCATTATGGAAAAGCCAGTAAGATTTTGAGATTTGTGTTAAGTGCTACTTGGTTCAAGTTTTTGTCCAATATTTTAAAATTTTGAGATTGATAAATGCTTAAATGTTACCTTATATCCAGACACAATGAATATGCTGAAGATATAATTGAAACTTAAAGTAAATGGAAATGTTCTTTAATCTTATTATTATTAAAATAGGAAAACAGTCTGCACATTTATTTTAATGTTTTCTTGCATAAAATTCCAAATTATTTTAAAAGTTTTCACTTGAAAAATATAGTCTTTCCAAATCACAAGTAAACTTCAAGATGATAATCGACTTTATCTTTTTTAAAAGAAGTTTCCTACATGTTTAATTTCTTATTTGTTATTATTTGTTGTTTCTTAGCTTTTGCTTTGAAAGATCTTTCGCTCTGACTGTTCTCTGTTACTCTCAGCTCCTGGGTTCATATCTTTTCTCTCTGGGGCTCTGAGTCCCCTGAACATGTGTGTTTCATATGAAGACTAAGCATTACATATGACCTCAGCACTCTATGCATGATGCTACAGAAATTAAGGTCAAAAGTTTAACCTTCATAAATTCAAGTTAATACCACACAAATTAAAATGAAACAAAATTATATATACTATTTGAAATAAAATTGCATAGTTCAGTATAACCCCTCATGTCTACCAAAAATAAGGAAATAAACAAGCATACAAGTCTGCATTACAATAGTGTCATAATGTACTTTTAGATTAATTCTCCACAATGATTTGCAATAATGAAATTAGGTCCTATTAGGACCTCTTACTCTAATGATCTTTTCTGTGTAACAAAGTTCTCCAAATTTTGCTACACAAAAATACTATTTTGTTATTCTCAAGAATTCCATGCCTCAGAAATTCAGGAAGTCCACAGTGGGGATGACACATCACTGTGCTGGATGTCTGGGGTCTGAGGGCACAGGTGAGAAGACTTTCATGACTGGGAGATGGAACACCTGTCTAGGAAACTCACTTCCAAGATGGCCGCTATACTCAGAGTTCTGACACCTGGACTAGTCTCACCTCAGGGCAGGTGCAACTGAACGTCTTTATCTGAGCATCTAAATGTAGCCTCTCCGTGTGGCTTGGGTTCTTACATCAAAAGAACTGGACTCTGAGAAAGAACATGTTGAAGTGGAGCCTCAGGAAAGAGAGCTTCCCAACGACACGAAGTAGAGGTTACCCGACTTTTTCCGACTTAGCCTCAGAAGTCACTGTGTTGATTCCATCATAGTTCACTGTTTGCAAGAGACAAAAGCCCACTCAGATTCAAGGGGAGTGGACATGACTCCAACTCTTGCTGGGAGGAGTGGCAGGAGGATGTGGGAAGAGCAATAATGCTGCAGACACTTGGAAAATATATTCTGCAACACTTGAATGTGGTTACCATTTTGCTTCCATCTTCCAGTATGGATGGTCACATGTATCCAGCATACACTCAAATACCTCACCTAAAATCATGCCTATGTATGCACATACCACCAATATGCTGGAATCTGCCTTGGGCCCTCTGAGGCTGCTACCTGGAACTTGGCATATCCTCAGAATATCTTGTATGAATTATCTATGAGGGAAATCCATGTTTAGTTATACTATGACAACACAATTCTTGAACATGTTGGCAAGAATTTGTAGCAAGTTTACAGCAAATAGAAAATTTACAGCAAAATTATAGTAATGAAAATGAAATTCAGTGTCAATGATCTTACTTCCAGACAAAAAGTGGTGAGATAGCTTTTAAGGTGAAATGGAATCAAATTAAAGGACTTCTACTACCATGCTAGAATAATATGGGATTTTTTTTAAGTATTAGGATGAAATTGGGGCAAATATAAGATGTTTTTGTAACATTTTCTATATACACTGTGAATTGATGTTATAGCCAAAAAATAATCTACTACAAGGAAAATGTTTAACAACAGCCTACTACAACATTTTTATCAACTCCCACTTCCAGAAACATGAAAAATTTCTTTGATGAGCACAGGAGTGGCTGCTGAGAGCAATTTGCTTTTCTTGGCCTGTATTTTTTTAGTTTACTACATAGAATCTTTTAAATATGTAACATACATGAAATAGATGGAAACATACAGAATTCTACCATGTGGTATACTTTTTTTACTAAATGAAAATCTCTTCTGCTTTAGGAAAATTTCTGTAGATCAAGCGAATATATGCATGTAATTAATTGGATTGCCAAAAATGTAATTTATTTGATGAAATAGACAACTAAAATATATTCATTGAGACTAACTTTCCTTCAGATTACTACATTTAAGCAGTAGTATAGTACCTGCAATTGGTTTATTAAAATGTAAGAAGTAACACAAGTAAGAAAAATTAAACTACTATTCAATTAGGTAACTTGGTGGCACCTAAGCCTAATTAAAAGTAATAAAACAATTCTTATGCAGGAATAGTTTATTACTTTTGCTCATGATATCTTTATTTATTAGAGATTAAAATCCATGCAGGTATTTACATTGTTTAAAGAATATCTATCTTTTCAGAACTAATTTGTATGGGGGATCAGAATTTGCTCCTCCAAAATGTGTCTCTTTGGCTTGATTATTTTTAAGAACAAAAGACTCTGAAAGAAACTTTGATCTTCCCTCAAGTACCTAAAAGAATTGAAGACAGAAGGCCCCTTCCAGGAAGGAGCTGTACCATAAGATAACTATAGTATAATAGAAACGAGGTGTTGCAGACAAGAAGGAACTATCAAGCCCATTTTTATCAAAGTTCTGTCTCTCGGGTCACATTGTCTACAGATGGCCCCTCAAACATTTGTTTAGCAAACATTTGCTTTTCCGTATCCATGTGAATTGCCCTTCTCCCCTTTGAAGTCCCAAACCATTACCCCCAACAACCTCCTTTGTCTTTAGCTGAAGATGTTATTTAAGGTGGTGGCCTCAGCCATTTTGATGAGTTACTTAATTTTCCTGGGTTCCTCCCATGTATACATGTTATTAAACTTTGTTTGACTTTCTCCTATTATTCTGTCTCATGTCACTTTAATTCTTAGACCAGCCAGAAGTACCTAAAGGTTAGAGGAATAATTCTTCCTCCCCTATGTTTTCAAATTACTCAGATAAAGCTCTGACCTGGTACTGCTTCTTTCAGACTGAATGGGGTCAAAATTACTTGCCCCTCTCTCTTTTTCTCTATATTTTATTATCATGTATACCATGCTATGTTATTACAGTTCATATATCTGTTACTGTACTGGATTATTTATCAAGGATAGGATTCATTCTTTAAATATCTTTCCATCCCTATTATTTAGCACTATGAGTAACAATTTCCTGTCTAAAAAAGGAGCATTCAGTCAAATTTATTATTTGATTAAATGAAAGAATGAATTTTAGTTCACTTCTGAATCTGGTACAAAAATTGCTATCTGCAACCAGTTTTCTAAAAGCTTTTCTGGTAAAATTGACCTCATTTAAGTTAATTGGAGTTATCCAATTAAATAACCCAATAAAAGCCATGTTTAAATAATTTCTTAGCCTAGGCTTGTTTGGGCTATCCTGTGAGAATTCCTTTATGAAGCACAGTGCTTCAAGTCCTTTCAGAATAATGTGGTCCTCAGCTTTCATTAATAGGTGAGTGAGGCAAAGCTTAAAACACACCTACATGTATTCACATTCTTCTATTTTATAAATATTTGGTACTATAATATACACACTTTTGTTCACCTTGCTTTTTTGCACTTAATGTAAACAGATACTCATTCCAAAACAAGATGTAGAGCAGCATCAAGGTGGAGTGAACATGCCTGGGATTCTCTCCCCTCCAACATACAATGAAAAGGGGCATCCATGCTCCAACAGGGGACATCCTAACACAACATAAAAACGTTGGTGAGACATGCAGCCATACAATGGAGGCCGGAGAGGCTGGAGGCCCGCTCGGAGTGGCTTGAACCAGGTAAGAGAGAACTTTGTTCCCTCCCCTAAAGATTGCCACCTGTGACTGCAGGAGGCCTCGAAGAGGGAAGGAATGGGGGAGGTGATGTGCATTTGCAGGAACGTCAAGGACACCCAGGGGCCCATGCAGCCTAGAGGGAAGACCTGTACCAGGGCAAGAGCTGTCACATGGGATGACCTCATCAAGCCAACACGCCAGGAGAGCAGAAAGGGAGAGCAGAGTGAGAAAGCCTGGAGAGCACACAGGAGAAAGCACCCCTCCTCCTACCTGCCCCACAGCCATTCCACTGCCTGAGATTTTGCCTGAAGGTGGAGGGCTCAGAATATGCAGCTCTTGACCTCCACCCAGTGGGGATAGGCAGTAGCTGCAACCAAATAATATCAGGATGCATAAAATCTGACCCACTTCCTCTAGCTTTATCAAAAATTATATTGAGCCTTCAGACCAGAGAGAAAATGACAAGTACCCACAATTCACTCCTGAGGACACAGAAATATGTAATCTAAATGATAATTAATTCAAAATCGCTATTATCGAGAAACTCAACGAGGGAAAAGAGAATGTAGAGAAACAATTCAACGAGTTCAGGAGTGACTTCACAAAAGAGATTGAAACTATGAGGAAGAATCAATCAGAAATATTAGATATGAAAGACACAATGGAAGAGATAAAACAAAATATGGATTCCCTGAATGCTCAAGTGGACATCATAGAGGAGCATATCAGCATAATCAAAGATAGACATGTTGAAATTCTCCAGACAGAGGAGGAGAGAGAACTACAACTAAAAAGAATGAAGGAAGTCTCTGAGAAATATCAAACTCAATTAAGAAATGCAACATAAGAATTATAGGTATTCAAGAAGGAGAAGAGAAGGAGAATGGAGCAGAAAGCATGGTCAAAGAAATAAAAGCAGAGACCTTCCCAAACCTAGGGAGAGAGTGGGAAATCCATGTGGAAGAAGCTTCCAGGTATCCTAGATATGGCAGTGTAAAAAGACCTACTGCAAGTCATATAGTAGTAAACCTGGCAAAAATGAATGACAAAGGAAGAATACTAAGGGCAGCAAGGCAGAAGAAAATAACCTACAAAGGAACTCCTATCAGACTTTCAGTGGATTTCCCTGCAGAAACTTATAAGCTAGGAGAGAATGGAATGACACATTTAAATCTTTAAAAGACAGAAATATTCAGCCAAGAATATTCTATCCAGCAAAAATGCCCTTTAGATATGAGGGGGGAATGAAAATTTTCCCAGACAAACAAAAACGAAGGGAGTTCATAGCCATGAGAGCTCCTCCTACGAGAAATCCCCAAGCAGGCCCTACCTGAAAAAAAAGGGAGAAAGGATCACAAAACACAGAGTAAGGAGATAAACAGGTTGACAGAATCAGAATACAGAATATGATACCAAGTACTCAAGCATAGCATTAAGATAAAGGGAAGGAAAACACTAAAAATAAAGATGATCCTGTCGTTTTAAGCACAAACTCACAACACCAGATGGAATAAGATATGAGAAAAACAACTTAGGAGGGGAGGAGGAAAGGGACTGAATCGATTTAGACTAGCAAAATAAGAGGCCATCAGAAAAAGGACTATCTTATCCACGAGATTCTGAATACAAACCTCATGGTAACCACTAAACAAAAAAGCAGAACAGAGACACAAATAATAAATAAGGAGAAAACAAAGAAACACACCATAAAAAATTATGTAATTCAATGGGTATACCAAAACACACAGGATGAGAAACAAAGGAAATGCAGGAGAACCAGAAAATGAGTGGTAAAATGACAGCATGAACCCCTCAGACATCAATAATCACCCTAAACATAAATGGGTTGAATTCTCCAATAAAAAGACACAGAGTGGTGAGATGCGTTAAAGAGCAAGACCCAACAATATGCTGCCTCCAGGAATGACATCTCTGCTCCAATGACAAAACAGGCTCAGACTGAAGGGATGGAAGATGATACTCCAAGAAAATGGCAAACAAAAGAAAGCAGGTGTCACAATACTTGTATTAGACAAAGTAGGCTTCAAGATAAGACAGGTAAAGAGAGACAAAAGGGGAAGTATACAATGATCAAAATGACACTGCATCAAAAAGAAATAACACGTATAAATGTCTATGCACCCAACACAGAAGTACTAACGTTCATAATGCAATTATTGACAAACATAAAAGAAGATATTAATAATAACACAACAATAGTAGGGAACCTCAACACTCCACTAACATCAATGGATAGATCATCCAGACAGAAAATCAACAAGGAAACAGTGGAATTAAATGAAAAGTGAAAACAGTTGGACTTAACACACATATATAGAACACTCCATCTCAAAACAGCAGAATACATATTCTTCTCAAGTATGCACAGAACATGTTCAAGGATAGACCATATGTTGGGAAACAAGGCAAGCCTCTATAAATTTAAGAAAGTTGAAATAATAACAAGCATCTTTTCCGATCACAATGCTATAAAGCTGGAAATTAACTATAAGAAAAGAGCTGAGAAAGGGATGAAGATGTGAAGACAAAACAATATGCTATTGAACAAGCAACAGATCATTGAAGAAATTAAAAGAGAAATCAAAAAATATCTGGAGACAAGTGAAAATGAAAACATACCATACTAACGCATATGGGATGCAGAAAAAGCTGAATTAAGAGGGAAATTCATCGCAATACAGGCACACCTTAACAAACAAGAAAAATCTCAAAGAAGCAATCTCAAATTACACCTAACTGAATTAGAAAAAGAACAAACACAGCCCAAAGTCAGCAGAAGTAGAGAAATAATAAAAATCAGAGCAGAAATAAATGCTATTGAAACAAAAATGTCAGTGGAAAAGATCAATAAGACAACGAGTTTGTTCTTTGAGAAGACAAATAAAATCAACAAATCCCTACCCAGACTTATAAGGAACAAAAGAGAGAAAGCTCAGATAAACAAAATCAGAAATGATAAAAGAGAAATAACAATGGATACCACAGAAATGCAACAGATTATAACAGAATACTATGAAAAACTATATGCGAACAAAATGGATAATCTAGAAGAAATGGATAAATTCTTAGACTCTTACAACCTCCCAAAGTTGAATCAAGAAGAAACAGCTAATCTGAATAGACCACTCACAAGGAAAGATTGAAACAGTAATCAAAAGCATCCCAAAGAATAAAACCCTAGGACGAGACAGCTTCCCTGGGGAACTCTACCAAACATTCAGAGAGGATTTTAATAACTATCCTTTTAAGCTATTCCAAAAAATTAGGGAAGAAGAACACTTCCTAACACATTCTACAAGGCCAACATCACTCTGATACCAAAGCCTGACAAGGACAACACAAAAAACAAAAACTACAGGCCAATATCACTGATGAACCTGGATGCAAAAAACCTCAACAAAATTTTGGCAACTTGAATTCAGCAATCCATCAAAAGGATCACACATCAGGATCAAGCGGGATTTACATGAGGGACACAGGGATGGTTCAGCATCTGCAAATCAATCAACGTGATACACCACATCAAACAATTGAGAAATAAAAACCACATGATCATCTCGATAGATGCAGAGAAAGCATTTGACAAGATCCAACAGTCATTTATGATAAAAACTCTGAACAAAATGGGGATAGAAGGAAATTACCTCAACATAATAAAGGCCTTATATGACAAACCCGCAGCCAACATCATACCCAATTTGCAAAAACTGAATGCCATCCCCCTAAGAACAGGAAGAAGACAAGTATGCCCATTATCCCCACTCTTATTCAGCGTAGTACTGGAGGTTTTGGCCAGAGCAATTAGGCAAGAGAAGGGAATAAAAGGAATCCAAATAGGGAGTGAAGAAGTGAAACTCTTGCTCTATGCAGATGACATGATCTTATATATAGAAAACCCCAAAGAGTCCATTGGAAAACTAATAGAAATAATTGACAACTACAGTAAAGTTGCAGGGTACAAAATCAACTTACAAAAATCAGTTGCTTTTCTATACTCTAATAATGAACTTAGAGAAAGAGAACTCAAGAATATAATTCCATTTACAATCGCAACTAAAAGAATAAAGTATCTAGGAATAAATTTAACCAAGGAGGTGAAGGACTTATACAATGAAAACTATAAGACATTGCTGAAAGAAATTGATAATGACATAAAGAGATGGAAAGAGATTCCATGCACATGGATTGGAAGAATAAACATAGCTAAAATGTCCACACTACTCAAAGCAATCTACAGATTCAGTGCAATCCCAATCAGAATCCTAATGACATTCTTCCTGGAAATAGAGCAAAGAATCCTACAATTCATATGGGGCAACCATAGACCATTAATTGTTAAGGCAATCCTGAGAAAAAAAACAAAGCTGGAGGCATCACAATCCCTGACTTCAAAATGTACTACAGAGGCACAGTGATCAAAACGGCATGGTACTGGTACCAAGCAGGCATGCAGATCAGCGGAACAGAACTGAAAACCCAGAAATAAAACTGCACATGTATGGACAACTAATCTTTGACAAAGGTGCCAAGAACATACAGTGGAGAAAAGATAGTCTCTTCAACAAATGGTGTTGGGAAAACTGGACAGCCACATGCAAAAGAATGAAGGTAGAGCATTATCTCACGCCATACACAAAAATAAACTCAAAATGGATCAAAGACTTGAAGATAAGTCCTGAAACCATAAAACTCCTGAAAGATAATATACGTAGTACACTCTTTGACATTGAAATTAAAAGGATCTTTTCAAATACAATGTCTTCTCAGACAAGGGAAAAAGAAAAAGTAAACAAGTGGGAGTTCATCAGACTATAGATCTTCTGCAAGGCAAAAGAAACTAGAATCAAAACAAAGAGACAACCCACCAATTGAGAGAAAATATTTGCAAATCATATATCTGACAAGGGGTTAATCTCCAATATATATATATGGAACTCACAACTCAACAATAAAAATAACAGCCCATGAAAGACTGGGCCGAGGATATGAACAGACATTTTTCCAAAGAAGATATACAGATGGCCAATAAACACATGAAAAGATGTTCAACATCACTTATCATCAGGGAAATGCTAATCAAAACTACACTAAGATACCACCTTACAGCTGTTAAAATGGCTGTAATCACTGAGACTGAAAATGACAAATGTTGGAGAGGGTGTGGAGAAAAGGGAACCCTCATACACTGCAGGTGGGAATGCAAACTGGTGCAGCCACCATGGAAAACAGTATGGAGATTCTTCAAAAAACTAAAAATAGACCTACCATATGACCCAGCTATCCCACTCCTGGGATCTACCCAAACAATTTGAAATCAATAATCCAAAGTAACATAGCACCGTTTTGTTCATTGCAGCACTATTCACGATAGCCAAGATATGGAAACAATCCAAGTGCCCCTTGACTGATGACTGGAAAGAGAAGACATGGTGGATATGTATACAATGGAATACTACTCAGCCATAAATAAGACAAATTCATCCCATTTGCAACAACATGGAAGGACCTGGAGGGCATTATGCTAAACAAAATAAGCCAGACTGAGAAAGACAAACACCAGATGGTTTCACTCATATGTGGAATATGGACAAACACATGCACAAAGAAACCAGTTCAGTGGTTACCAGGGGAAGGGCAGTAGGGGGTGGGCACAAGGGGTGAAGGGGAGCACATGTGTGGTGACAGTCAAGAATTAATGTACAACTGAAATCTCACATTGATGTAAACTATTATGAACTCAATAAAATTTTTTTAAAAAACAAGATGTAGAGTTGTTTTCAGTTATTTTCATAGCTACAGAGTACTCCACTGGGAGAGTGTACCTTTCCTTACGCAAGCAGACTGCTGCACAGGGACACATTTTTAATATATTTTGCTGTTACAAATAGTGCTGCAATAAACAGCTTTATGTGTGTACATATCTTTAATTATCTGCCAGTTTCTCCTTGGGATAGATTCTCAAAAAAGGGATTGATCATCACGTGCTAAATTGTGCTACGTGTTTTATTTTTTTTTTTTATTTTTATTTTTTTTTTAAAGATTTTATTTTTTCCTTTTTCTCCCCAAAGCCCCCCGGTACATAGTTGTGTATTCTTCGTTGTGGGTTCTTCTAGTTGTGGCATGTGGGACGCTGCCTCAGCGTGGTCTGATGAGCAGTGCCATGTCCGCACCCAGGATTCGAACCAACGAAACACTGGGCCGCCTGCAGCGGAGCGCACGAACTTAACCACTCGGCCACGGGGCCAGCCCCCAGTGCTACGTGTTTTAAATACCTCTCCTTTGGATAAATAGAAGTAGGATTACTGCATCATATAGTAGTTCTATTTTTAATTTTTTGAGGAATCTTCTTATTGTTTTCTATAGTGGCAACATCATTTTATATTCCCACCAACAGTGTACAAGGGCTCCAATTTTTTCACCTCCTCACCAATACTTATTTATTTATTTAATTTTGATAATAGCCACCCAAACAGGTTGTAGTAAGCCCTGACTGGCAGTTGGATTTTCTCTTTTGTAATATAAGTGACTGACCTAAGCTTAGACCACTAAGGCACCACTTCAAATAGGCATCCGCTTCAAAGATGTCTATCTTCAATAAACTTTGCCAGCCACGTGACTAGATAAAGAGCCAGGACACCTCCCCACCCCCAGGCTGCTTTGTTCTAGAGATCCTGGTTGATTTTGATAACTGATCATTTGGGCTGCTTATGTTTTCTCTTCCTGCACTTTAATTCCCACTCTTAAGTCTTAAATTCACCAACAAAGAGTAAGCCCTTGAAACTCTAGCTTCTCACCCTCAACCTCAATAAAAGCAGAACCCCAGTCCTCTTCTCTCTCTGCCTCTCCTCTGCCCCTCCCCCTTCCCCATTATACAAACAAATATATATTTCATAATATTTTACCAACATTATTTGAAATCGTACGATTTTTATACATTATTTGAACTTTAGATTCTGTCCTATAGTAACTGTAGAAAGTCAATATTCACAATATTAGCATCTATAAATTGGCTGGCTTTACATTTGTATTAGTTATGTCTGGGAAGTGTTTATTCTTAACTCATGGTTAAGAAAAACATTACTTACAGATGTTTCTGACTTATTAGCCTTTTTTTGATATGGTGTTAGTCTTCACTGTTACTGTTTTGTGGTTGTGGTTATGGTTTCCATCGAAATTTTCCAGCTCATTGGGCCATGATGATCTATAACACTCACTGGATAAACCACGAAAATTATCTTTTTCATGACATCAGTTATTGGCCTGCATTTTAAATCTTACTTTCATTGTAATTTGGGTATTTTTGTTGTTATTGTTAGCAAAAATGACTTTTCCATTACAACAACTCAAAGGGAGGCATGGTAAAATCACAGGTATAGCTACGTTCCTTTAATTAATCAGGCCTTTAGCCTCATTTATCCATGCTCATAAGTGAAGTAAAAATGTATTTTTCTGATGTTTAACAAAGGCATACGAGAACACTTGTTGTTTTCTGTGAGATTTAAATACTTTGGTACACACCGATAAATTCAGTGACTATTTAGCAAATCATAATGAATATTTTTGTATCAACAATTAATTGGTCTGAAAAAATTCTATCCTGAATTGACGTATCAGTGTTCAAATAAGACGTGGAAATGCTATGTCATTGCCTCATCATCCTTATGGGATTCTTATTAGAAGATCCTCTAGTATCAAAGTTGGTCTTTCTGAGAAACAATGGTTTGAACATATAATATTTGATGCTTTCTTGTCGGTCGCCCTGCTCTTTGTTCTTCCTCCCAGGAGAGCTGTGGTCTTAGAATCTCAGTGGCTCATTTATTGCAATGGTTTTAAACATGCCTGTAAAGACTTTGAGGCTCCTTCCACAACTGGCAGAGTCTAATTTCTCTTCCCTTGAATATGAACACTTGTAATGAAAAAAAAAGAGGCAAAAATAAAATTGCATTCCTTCTTAGGCTGAGTTAGAAAAAGTGATACTGCTTTTACCCACTGGCTTTTCGACTAATTGGTTGTGACAGTCAGTGATTCACTCAAGCCTTTGAGGTTCAGCTTCTTCATCTGCAGAATGCAAAGAGTTGATTAAATGATTTAGGAGTTCCTATCAAATATAAAATTCCATGGCAACAGTAAAGAATAGAGAAATGCAAGGAGTAGACATGAGAGACAGAAATTCTGCTTTGCCTGTTTCATTCTACCACTTGTATGTAGTATCCTTCATATGTACATCTCCTTCATATTTATAACAGATATATACATATATACATTTAATATACACACTTAAAATTGTATATATATTTGATTTACGAAAATTTTGTTTAGAATATTTGCCTATATGTTCATAAGGGATATTGGTCCATAGTTTTCTTTTCACATAATATCTTTTCCTGGTTTTGGTACCAGGGTACTAGGCATTATCTAATGAATTCAGAAGTCTCTCCTTTTTTTCAATTTCCTAGAATAGCTTTGTTAAAAAATGCTTAAAGAAGACAAGTTAGGTGATACGAACAAGCTTTTTTAAACATTTTATGAAGTGGGAAGTCTCCTTTTGGAGAAGTGCAAAATGGGGGTGAAGGCAAGAAGCTTTTGTAGGACAAAGAATAAAGAACAAAGAAGAAACAATAGAAAGTATCTGATTGATTGGGACCACATGGTCTGCCTTGTTTGGAGCAGGAGGGCCCAGAGTTGGCTTGACGTTTTGAGGATTCACCCACTGGATATAGTACTGAGCTTCTGGTCAAGTGGAGCATTTACGGGGACACAAAAATCTGAGTTTTGGTTTGCTGACATGGCACTGGGGACAGAAGCAGCTCCAGCTTGGGTCTAGAAAGTAATTTCAACAGTTTCTGTAGATTCAGTATTATTTCTTCGTTAGATGTCTCTTAGAATTCTCAGTGAAGCTATCTGGGCCTGGGGTTTACTTTATGGAAATAATTTTAACTACAAATTCAATTCCTTTGATATATATAATTCTGCTCAATTTTTTATTTCTTCTTGAATAGGTTTGGTGATTTATTTATCTCAAAGAATTATTCAATTTTATCTAAGTTATCAAACTTATTGTCACAAAATTAGTCATAATATTCTCTCATTATTCTTTAAATATCTAAAGATTCTATAATGATATCTCCTTTTTCACTGAGTATTTTGATAATTTTCAACTTCTCTTTTTCCCCTAATATGTCCAGCTAGAAATTTGTCAATTTTACTGATCTTCTTAAACGAATAGATTTTTGTTTCATTAATAATTTCTTTTGTTTTCCTGTTATCTATTTCATTATTTCTGGTTTTTGTCTTATTTTTTCTGCTTTGATATTCTTTTTCCACATTTTCAAGGTTGAAGCCTGGGTCATAGGGTTGAGACATTTTTTTTTTCTAGTAAAGAATTCATTAGTATAAAATTCCCTATATATACTGCTTTAGCTGTATCTCACAAATTCTGTATGTTGCTTGTTCATTTTCTTTCAGTACAAAATAATTTCTAATTTTATTTTTGATTACTTTTTTCCCTAATAAGTTATTCAGAAATGTGCTATTTAGTTTCCAAATGTCTGAGGATTTTTTCAGATGTCTTTCTGTTAGTATTTTACAATTTAATTTCATTTGGGTCATAAAACATACATTGTCTCATTGAAATCCTTACAAATTCTTTGATGCTTGACTTATGGTTCACAATATGGTCTGTCTTAGTAAATGCTCTGTCTTCACTAAGACTATGTATTTTGATGTTGTGTAGAGTATTTTAGAAATGTCAATCAGATCAAGTTTGTTGATAGTTTTGCTTTGTCTTCTCTGTCCTTGCTGATTTTCTGTCTACCTGTTCTATCAGTTATTGGGAGATCGATGTTGAAATCTCCAGCCGTAACTGTGGATTTGACTATCTCTCCTTTCTAAAGCTCTGTAATTGTGTGCATGAGTGTTTAAATTATTGTGTCATCTTCTTGATTAGACATCTGAGGGTAATCAGAAAAATTGAACAAAAATCTATTATCTCAATTGCCCTTGAAGGAAGTTGAGCATATTTAAAAGGAAGTTTGTGGGTTTTTTCTCTTTAAGACTCTGATGAGTTTATGTAAGCAAATTGGTGATTTAATGGACGAAAGATGGAGAAGCTGTTTAAGTCCTGGGAGAAAGCCCAGAGGGCAGATGGAGGAGTCAGCATATTAGGGAGTCCTCTGCCGAGAGAGGGGACCAAGGGGTTACTCAGTGGCAGGGTGGCCAAAATGGTACCTTGCAGAGCTGCAATGTCTAACACGGGACTGGTGTTTTCTGTGGGGTGGGGTGTATGGCATAAATTTGTCCTGTAAACAACCCACAATATCTTCACAGAAGTCTGCTTTTATATAATACTCTCTGTTCAAGTATTATCTTTTTGAATTCAGAAAAGTTTTGAGCTCCAAATCTGAGTCACCATGGTGAAGCCCAGAGACAGCCAAAATGCAAGAACACTGGATCAGCTTTGGCCATCAGAATGGGAATGCGTGAGAGTTTGAGAGAATTTAGGAACCTTTGGACTTGTCCAAACCATGGAATTGAAGGGTAGTGAGACTCTCATGTGTCTTAGCAGGAAAACAAAATTGTAACAAAAGGAAGGATTTTCAATCATTAAACACACTGGATTTACCTTTTTCAGAAGTGGATACAGTGGGAAGAAGTCCTAAATTAAAAATCCTAGAAAGTGTACTGCTTTCTATAGTCATTATAGGAAATCCTGATGGTGAGGCATACATTAGTTACTTTGAATACTTTGCCATTTGTCTATGGTCAGATGTGTTCTGGCTCTAGTTTTTAGAGCCACAATATATAGGTTATACCTGTATTTACATCAGAAGTTCCACACAAATGCCTATAGTGAGTCTAAAGGTCATTTGAAGGAAGTTCATAGTTAGCTGAGGAAGGCCATAGAGCCTTTACTTGCATGTTTTGAGTTTTATTTACAGCTTCCCATATGCCCAGACTTTAACATTCTGTCACACTGATTAAAAAAAAAATTATTTACAATCACCCAAATTTGCTTCAGTGTAAAGAACATATACCCAAAAATGTTTGAAGATAATTAAAATGAAACCCAGCAATTTAGAACATACTGAGTATGAATTACAATCTGCTATCTGCTTGAAATGGGAATTTTTGGAAGGACAGACGGGCACTTTTCTAAAAACGCTGGTAGCCTCCACTGAGCTACAAGCTCTCTGAGTCCTTCAGTGCTACATGTGGAGGTGCTGCCTTGAGAAAATGGGAGTGGATGTTTTGCCAGCAGCAAAATGCCCTCCAAGATGGAATATCCGAAGAATAAAGGATGAAAAGTAAATAAGAGCTGCTAATAAGTTGTTTTATAGAAATCTTGAAAAGCTCTAAAATTCAAAACGCATGCCCCATTCATCCTGTGGAATTGGGGCTAGTTCTGGACAAGAACATTTTCCTATATTTGAAACCAACAATGAAGTTTAAAACCAGGGCAGACAAAAATCCATAACTGTCTTGGGAGCTGGTTCATTCAAATGGTAAAGCACTGGCTTCGTATCTTGCTGCAATTCAACCTCATTATGAGCCCTGGGGCCAAGTATTTCACTTCTCTGAGCCTTGGTTCTTCATCTAGAAGACAGAGATGATAATGGTATCTCTTGATAGGTCACGGTGAGAACTAAACAACAGGATAGTCAGAACTAGTCACTGCACATAGTCAATGTTCAATAAATGTTTCCTCAACTTATGAGCAAATTTCCTTACCAAAGGAAGTACATTTAGCACCTTTTCATACTGGCTATATTGTGTACCACATCTTGGGGATGTATATTCTAACGGATTTCATAAACACAAAGATAAAAGGCAGTTCACTGATACCTCAGCTTTCCAAAAACCTTCAAAAGATTTAAGCATTTGGGAAATGGCTCCATGTCCTTAATAAATATAAGCAAAAAGCATGATCAGGACTCAGTTTATTGTTCTGGGAAGAAAATGACCATCACCTAAGGCATCAACCTATACTATTATGCTAGTGCAGAAACTTCTTAATGGAACACATATCTTTGTTATGAAGTATTTACAAGATGGAAATTCAGGGACATTCAGTTTATTCCTTCCTCCTAATTATTATAATAAAATGAATGAATGATTTACTTTATAAATCCTAATGAACTCATTAAGACTGATCTGGTTTATGAGACTATATGGCTACTCTAGAGATCAAGTAAAGGCATTTGCACTTGAAATACAGTAAACTTCTGCCATCAGGCAATAAGTGAGTACCGATAAATTCAACCATGTAAAAATACAGATTGTGTTTTGTGAGGTTAGAAGAAAAAGATCTTTTATATATTATACATATATGTGTGTGTGTGTATATATATATATATAAAATCAAGAAAAGCTCAAAAGAAAAGGTAGTGAAACATACGGCAGCCACTGAACTTACTCTGAACTGAGGAAATCCACAAGATCAAGTGGCAATCACTTACCAAGTTTCCTGAAATCAAGAGCTTGAGCCCAATCACATTTGACAAGTGGGCCTAAAAGTAGGACGGAGGCTGCAGGTGTGTTTTCTTACATCAGAATTTGCCTTCCTGCGGATTTTGCTGTATGTTTAAATGCATCCCTTCTTGCCAGTCCTTGCAGTGGGGACCATTTAGCAGCTCCAGGTCAGATGTGGGCTTCATTATTATGATGGCATGTGCTTTCCTCTGGCTAAATTACATGGTAAACTACCATTTTCACGCAAAGGTGAATTGTGAGTAAAGTGTTAAATTCATTTAACTCACTTCTGAATTGATAGTCACACTCCAAATTCCTCCAGTGCTCGGAAAGGGGAGAATCCCAGAACCCACCCATCCCCATCCCCACAGAAGGGCGACCGTGGCCTACGTAGAACAGAATCCTGCTTGACTGCACCAGGGTTGACACCTGATGGTGGCTCTCAGCCTTGGCAAGCCCACGTGCTATCCCATATGCTCTATCCTGTGGCACTCAGTGGTCCTGGGGTGCTGCCTGGGCTGGGCCTTAGGACTTCCAGTCAGCCAAGGACAATTTGGGGTAAAAAGTCAGATTCCTGACTCCCATTCGTCTGCACAGTACTGAGGTGGGCTCTGCAGGAGAGCCGAGTGCCAGCCCACGTCTAGAAATGCTGCCCAACTCCACCAGGGGTATATTCTTAACACCGGCTTCTCTCAGTCAGGATGCCATTTTTTCATTCATAATTCTCCATATATATAGCAAGGAAATATAAAATAATAGGAAGAGGGATGTTTGGATTATTTGGGATTTATATTCAAAGAAGCGAATAAGTAAATTAATGAATGAAGGCACATCTTTCTTTGTAAATAGGTCTCTGTTCAAACATCCCCTCTCCAGAGAGGTGTCCCTGACCCCCCTTGAAAATAGGGTTCCTGTGATGCTTTAGGACTCATCTATAAGGAGCTCTTATCTCCACCTGATATTATGTTTTAATATGTATAGTGAGACATTTTTTCTATCTTCCCCACCAGAATGCTAGTCTTTTAAGGCCAGTGACTGTGTCTCTTGGGTCCACTACCACATTCTTGGAAACTAAAAGAGTGCCTGGCACAAAAAACAAGCTCAAAAGTATTAATTGAACGAGTCATTGGATGAACGAATGAAGAAATTTGAACTCAGCCTAGTGATAACTCCAATGCTCACCCTTTCTCCACAGTCTCAGGGCTTTGAGGCTTCAAAGGTGATCAAGGCAGAACCACCGCTATAAAGAATTGATTCTCCTGACTAACACTGTTCAAGCTATGGTTTTAAATAACTTTATTGAGTTATAACTTACATACCAAAGTTCCACACACTGAAAACATATCATCCAATGATTTTTAGAAAATTGAGATAATCATGCAATCATCACCACAATTCAATTTTGGAAGCTTCCTTGTGTCTGTTTGCAGTTAATCCCTACTTCTAACCTCCACCGCAGGCAACCAGGAATCTGGTTTCTGTCTCTATAGCTGTGCGTTTTCTTGATGTTCGTATAAATGGAATTATACCATACACAGCTTTTGTGTCTGACTTCTTTCACTTCGCACAGTCTTCTTGAGGCTCGCCCACGTCATTGTACATATGGGTAGTTTATTCTATTTTATTAATAAGCAGTATTTCAATATATGGATATACTTCAAGTTGTTCATCTGTTTATCAGTGGATGGAACATGTTTTTGGCTATTATGAACAAAGCTGTATGAACATTCACATACAAGACTTTGTGTGGAGCCAGGTTTTCATTTCTCTTGGGTAGATACCTGGAATGGAAATGCTGGGTCATCTGATAAACGTATGTTTAATATTTTGAGAAGATGTCAGACTGTTTTCCAAAGTGCCATTTTACATTCCTACCAGCAATGTGTGATAGATTTTGTTTTTATAAATTGCTGCGAAGACTTGGTATTGTCTGTCTTTTTCATTACAACCTCTGCAGTGTGTATGTAGTGATATCTCATTGTGGTTTGAATTTGCATTTCCCTAGCGACTCACGACGGCAAACATCTTTTCGTGCACTTATTGGTTGTTCTCCTATCTTCTTTGGTGAAATGTTTTTCCAAATCTTTTGCCCATTTTTTGACTTGACTATTGGTACATTTTTATTGAATTGTAACAGGCCGTTATATATTCTGGCTATGAGTTCTTTACCAGATGAATGATTTGCAAATATTTTCTCTTATTTTGATGAAGTTATTGTCTGGATCATGCTTGTAGAACCACATCTAAGAAATCCTTACCTACTCTGAGATAAAGTCAATGTTCTCCTGTTTTCTTCTAGAAGTTCAATACTTTTAATCAGTTAAGACTTTTCATCTTTTCTCTCATCCATCATTACTTTTCCTTGATAATTTTTCCTCAGATTTTTACAACCCAGGAATAATGGGGATCTGCATCGCCATTTTAAATAGGGTGAACAACTATCTATCTTTTGTTTTTGTGTGTTTGCATTCTCTGTTTGTTATGGTGGGAAATTTCCTCAAAGTGATGATATGCCTCCACGTATGACAGTCAGGCTTCCCAGGGGCCATGGACCAGCAAGGGCACTGATCAAATTGAGCTTCATGAAACACATGGGTCGTATATTTTTTTCTTCTTTCCACTTTTGTTGAGGTATACTTAAAAATAAAAGTTGTGTAGATTTAAGGTGTACAACATGAATGTTTTGATGTACATGTACATTGTAAAATGATTACAACACAATCAATCTAATTAACCATCCATCGCCTCACATAGTTAGTTTTTTCGTGTGTGTGGTGAGAACACTTAAGATCTCTCTTAACAAATTTCAAGTATAAAATGCAGTGTTATCAACTATAGTCACCATGCTGTACATTCGATCTCCAGTACTTCATCAGCCTACGTAACTGAAACTTTGTTCCGTTTGACAACCTCTCCTGTTTTCCCCATCCCTCAGCCACTAGCAACCACGGTTCTATTCTCTGCTTTTATGAATTAGACATTTTTAGATTCCACATATAGGTGGAATCATGCAGGATTTGTCTTTCTGCTTCTTATTTCACTTAGCAGAATATCTTCAAGGTTCGGATATGTAAACAACTGTCCATCGATGGATGAACGGATCATGCATGGTATATATAATGAATTCAAAGCCTACAGCAAGGACAAGAGGAAAGAAGAGCAAGGGGAAGAGAGTAGGATGCGAGCATGGTGTCAGAAGCTCAATGGAGCTGGGAGAGAGAGGACCAGCTGTCAAGTGTGGGAGCAGTTTGTTCAAGCAAGAAGCCCAAAATGAAAGAAGTAATCTTTATTCACTTCTATGGTAAATCAAGTGTTTAAAAAGGACAGAAAGCACTGACTCCCATATTCCATTTCTCCATGAAAGGCACACCTGTCCAAAGGTATGTGGATCAGTGCAGATGTGGGGGTCACTTTACTGTTGAGGACACCCCAACAAAAAGCTCCAGCAATTTTATGGGCCCTGAAGTCTGGAAGGACTCAGAGTGGAACAGTACTAGGTACTAAGTCAGAATGGGGAAAGTGTTTGAAGGTTAGCAAAGGTGCATGAAGAGGCCCTCTGCCCAAGACCTCAGACAGAGAGAGAGGAATGAAGGGCTGGGCTAGGAAGGAAAATATGCAAAAGAGCATGACAGACCTGGGAAACTGAGTCCCTGACTGCAACTCCTTCAGAGTCTGCAGTGCACTGGCTCTGCCCCAAGTCTGGAGTGGGGAGGGCAGCCTTTCCCCGTGCAACCTGCCAGGTAAAGCCTTTCTAATTCCCTATGGTCAGGCCCCAAAAATCAGCCTAAGTTTTTAACCAGGAGCCAGACTCCTCGCATGGAAGAGCCGTATTTCCTAATCCTGGATTACGCAGTATTCCTAGGTTTTATCTTCCTCTCTCCTACCTCTACATTCTCTGCTGATGTTGGTCTCATTGATCAAGGTGACTCAGCAGAAGGAAAGTGCGTGTAACCAGCACTCCTTTGCTCTGTCACAGAGATGCAGAGGCAAAAATCCCTGGGCTCACCAATAACCATCAGAGCAACTGTAGCTTTTATCTGAGAGTCTCAGACAATGGACACGTGGAGCCCGATGGATTCTCCTAGATGGTAGTGATAAGGATGATAGAGCTTTCAGTCCAGACGTCACTAGATCAGTGCCTTATGCAGAGATACGATTCACTTGGTCCTTCCATTCTTTCCCATTCAAATCCAGCACAGAGCTAACATACCTTACAAGTGACTTGCTTCTATTTTTTTAGCAGAATGGAATATTCCATCATTTCAAGATCTTGGAAGAAAATCCACTGTTGCCCTCATTTAGGAATAACACTCACAAGGTTTTGTTAAATTACTTTGACAGTATTTAAGTACAGCAAAATAAACTTGGCTCTTGTTAACACTGTAGAATTAAAGTAAAAACCAGGAGAAGGTAAAGAAGTAGACATCCGTCTACATAAGCAATTCAGAGAGATGGGAATTTTTTTTTCCTTTCTTAAGCTAACATCTGTTGCCAATCTTCTTCTTCTTTTTCTCCCCAAACCCCCCCCCCCCCAGTGCATAGTTGTATATTCTAGTTGTGAGTGCTTCTGGTTGTGCTGTGTGGGACATCGCCTCAGGATGGCCTGATGAGCGGTGCCATGTCTGCATCCAGGATGCAAACCGGCGAAACCCTGGGCCGCCAATGCAGAGCGTACGAACTTAACCACTTGGCCACGGGGCCAGCCCCAGAAATTTTTTAAAAATATGGAATGAAGAGGAAAATTACAGAACCACCATCTTGTATATTTGCTAATTAGGAATTTTGCTTTGTTAAAGGAAAAGAAAAACACAGATGGTTTTTATTCAGGTACGGAAAAAAACTCAGTGTTGAGGAATAAAAAGGGAATCACTGAAAGAAATATTCAAAGGCAGTAGAAACAGGTGGTGGTATCTTTTGATAGCTTGTATTAATTTTAATCTTTTCAAAGTATATTTTAAGTTTTCATAGGCAGTAGGGGAAATGAACATATATATGGCAAGACGTGCACCTCTGATTTGTCCGGGCCTGTACATACATCACTTTTACTTCCACAGGAGAATTAAGACGAAGTCCACATAAGACTTTTCAGAGTTGGCACATCTATCTTCAAACCCGAGTGTCTTCCTCATACTTTCCTGTATACTCTCTGGTATAAATATAATAAGTTGCTTTTCCCAAAGTGTTACATCCATAGCTATGGTAATTAGAGTGAAACAAACTGCAGTGGTCCTTTGTAAAATGATGAATTGGTCAGAACCAATTAAGTGCAGAAAACTTCACAGTAAGACTGTGATGAATGGGTGAGTGATGGTGAAACCCGACTATGAGATGGAGCCTGAGAAGAGCCCTCCTCCATCCCCCAAGCCAGACTCTCCGTGGTGGGACTGGGAATGAATATAAGAAGAAGCGAAAGAGATTTGTGAATTTTAATGCATCATTCCACGTACTTAATTTTACAGCAAAATTACTTTCTCTCTAAAAAGAACATCCCTATTCCCTCAAAAAGAAAACGAATAATTAAAAAATAAAAAATCTCATCCTTTATCTTTTTTTCCAGGAAATGACTTTTTACTTTTATGGCAAAGTGACATTCCTTGGATTCTTGTTTTTCTTCTCTACTCTCTTTAAAATTTTAAAATTGATTAAATGCTCTCCCAACCCAGGCATGCAACTTTGTTGATCCTGTACCATTAAATAACTTTTCATTTTCTCCAATGGAAGCTATATAGATTAAGATCATTAAAGAAAATAAACTTACAGCACAAATTTCAAATATATTTTGAGTCTATAAAATTTGGGCAATGAATATGATTGCAACAGGTGCAAAATATTTTAGAAGTAATCATTAATTAAAATCTTAAATGGTTTTTCTAATATAATATTAACTCATATGCTGTTGTTAAATGCATAGGAAAAAACAGATGTTTATTGTTCTAAAATGTCTAAGTAACAATTTAGAACTTTTGCAAGTCGTTTGGCCTAGAAAAATCAAAGGCTTTAAAATAGTGACATATCCTGCTTTTCTATATTCTTACCTTCACTCCCTCTCTCTTACTAGCGCCACTTATATCAGTTCACTCCGGACTGTCTTTCATGGTGTCCCAGCCATACCCCATGAAGTCTGCGACCCTACAGCTTATTTCTACGACTTAGTGACCAATTAACTTAAATTATATGTACGTGTGTGGTGGTAAATCAGACGTATTTATTGACCTTCCAATATATGCAAATTATTATGAAAGATACAAAGAAGAATAACAACTCTCCCTTCTTCTCATTCACTTTGAAATGGTGGTGGTGGTGGTACAAACTGATAACAAGGTTACAATTCAATGTTAGTCTAAGGCAGGGCTTGCCAAAAGAGCTGGATAGTAAATATTTTAGGCTTCGGCAGTCACATCCAGACTCTGTTGCAACTATCCGAGTCTGTAGCAACATGAAAGCTGTATGGACAATGTATAAACCAAAGGGTGTGGCTAGATTTGTCCACAGGCCATAGTTTGCCTATCCCTGGTCTAAGGCAACAGCACAAACTTGAACAGTATGCCGTTAACAATTTAATGTCTCCTGTAGCCAAAATGTGATAAAAGCAGATCAGATCCCTGTCGAGATCATCTCTGAAGCTTCTTCAAAATACGATGTCATAATTACTGCCCTGGAGGAACTTCCAGATTTTAATAGGAACTGGAGAAAATATAATTATTCCAGGTAAGAAGCCTCACATGTTTAGCAAACATTGTCTGAACCTAGTCTGAGACAGACCAAGAGTGAGTCAGTGGATAATGAATAAAAGTAACAGCTCCCCGTGATCTTGGGTGGATAACAATCGCAGAGAAGTGGAAAGGTCTAGCGTGCTCTCTCGGCAACAAGAGGGCCAGTTTGGCTGAGGCCCAGATACAGCTGAAACTGGAAAGACTAATACGTTAATATACCAAGAATACGATGAAAGCAAAAGCAGCCATTATTCATTAAATTCTGCAAGGGCATTTTTCCCAAGTCTGATGACCCTGTGAGTTCTGACTTTCATAATAATCTTTTAATTTTACGTAAGAGCTGACATTTTACATAATGCTTCGTTATATGCCAAAACTCTATATGATGTTTACATTTAGACACACGTAATTAATTGTCACGCCGACGATCATATGCTGGGACTTAAACAACATCAGAGATCTGTAATTAGTTTAGAAGAATTTATAAGCTCTCATTTTCTTTTATATTTATCTCTTACTGTATGTAGAAATGTTAACTTATGTGGAAGTTTAGCACATGCTGGTAGATTATGAATACTCTATCTAGGCCCACCTGCGTTTATCTCTTTATTATTTTTTTCGAAGGTCTACGAGAAAGTCCTCATATTAGGACTTTTCTGCAACCTAAATCTTCTCTTTTCTCACCGGTAGTGAGTCATTTCTAGGTCCTGCTTTCTTCTTCATGAAAAAAAGGGAGAATAATCCTTGTCTTAGAGTTTCAGTCCTTTTTCTTTTTTCAGTCAGTACAATGATGATTTAGTAAATGAGCAGAGATATTTAAATATTTTTTTCTTTCCCTCCAAGTCGTTTGAATTGATACATAAGCATCTTGGAATTATCTCAATAATAACTTAATAGTATGATATCTTTGACATTTCTCGTAATTCTCCTACAAAAAGACGGCATATGCCAATAGACTGGAAACTTATTTTGGATACAAATATACCTGTATCCTTTTGAATGAGAACCAGCACTACCAATAGTAACTTCCTGTACCTTCTTCTGGGATTAGGGGGAGATTGAAGTTGATTCAGATTAATCTCTTTTACCTATAACTACTTTAAACTATGAAACAATTTATGGGTAAAATTATCTACAGAAGTGACAAATTACTAAAGATTAATATTTTAAACTGCATTGTAACTGAAGGTACTTTTTACTCATTATTGTAGTAACTAAATTACATCAGCTGTGTATCCATTACACAAAAGTCCCCCGTCTCCCTACAGGATGGCTACAAATAAAGCCATGTAAATGCAGTGAATGTCAGCTCAATGACAGAGATGCTACAATGCTGACAAAATCTACAAGGTTTTGTTTGGGCCTTCTGATTATACTGTAGGATTTTCAGGCTCCTTTATCCTAGCAGTGGTGCCCTAGCCAGGAGACACGTGAATTCATCTTTGTTCTGGTGTGCCTCCTGTAGTCAGTCAATGCTCTGTGGATGGGAATGAGAAATGCAAGGTGCACATGGCCAGGGAGAGCCTCACTTCCTGAATCCTATCCTCTTCTCTTCATGGCAGCTTGGAGAAGATCCAGAGTGTTGTGGACCCACAGAGGATAAGCCTGGTAAAAGGATACTTATTATACCATTAAGTCAACTCTCTGTGACCCAGTGGCATTTTCCAGGGCCATGCCCTAGGAACTGGAAATGTAGGTAACATTTTTGCTAGAGCTGGAGGCAGGCCCAGGGCCAGCTGAGCTGCTTCCTGCACACCTTTCATGTTGAAAGATCACACCTGCCCCTAAGTTGAGGATTTTACTGGCCACTCTGATGATGATGATGAAGAGTCAGTCTCAAGAGACCAGCCCAGTCATCAAGAGGAAGCCAGCCTAAAGGCAGGCGAGCAATGCTGACACTTACTGTTGAAACGAAGTTTTGTGACCATTTCTGCAAAGCTCTTGAATCTGGCAAATCTATGTTTCATCTCTGTAGACTCAGGAAAATCACTTTTCTATTGAGTATGATCTTGAAAAGCACATAATAAATATGGAATGAAATACAAAGCAGAAAGGAAAATGGTCTAAATGCCACCTTTTTTGCACTGTAAGACCAAATTCTAGTCAATAGAACTGGAAACACGTGAACCCATTGAGCGAAATCAAATTATGTGATTTACCCTTAACATATTAATCTTGATCTAGGCAAAAGTTGTCTACAAAAAACTGAGAGCATTAATCCCAAATCAAACCTGGAATGAGGCTAAATGCATAAAATCACTTTACACTTTTGACTTTACTGGAAAGATTTTGCTTAGAATGCTCTATTAATTTGGAGCTCTACCCCAAGATAGAGTCAGCTGGGGTGAATAAATAAACTGTGTAAGCAGAATAATGGTTAGAAACACTTCTCACTGGTGATTCTGTTTCACAGCTGAGAGAAATTTTCTAGTAAAAAATAGAGTTAATGGGATACTCGGCTCATCTGGATACTATTAATTCTCTTGAAGGAGCTGAGAGGACAGCAGTTAACCAGGCGTATTAGCCCAATTTTAGCGCATCACTAATACTCAATTGCCTGTCCAGGGTCCTGCATTCTGTTCACTTCGTCCTTTTACTTTATCTTCTCAACATTTTCCTGGACTGACATTGCCATGCATACTGCCGGGTTCTCACCTTGTGTATGCATGCAATATGTAATAAATCAGGATGCCATTAAAAACGGGCAGCTCATTAAACTGTGATAGATCTTACTATTTATCATCCAGTTTTGGTCATTCTTCTTTCAACTCTCTGTCCTCTGGCTTCATCAGGGCTGATGTGAAGTCTTGGTTTCAGTCACACCAGGCTCTTCCAGCTGTGTCCTCACATCGTCCTCATTATCACCACTCCTCCACCTTTGCCCAACCTTGAAAACTGCAGAGAGAGTCTGTATGATCATCAGCTACTTTTTCTTAAAGATGCAGGGTCTGGCCCAGTCCCCAGCTATGTGGTCTTCGGCAAGAAGTTGACCAAACTCTCAGCATCTGAAGGAGATGACAGTTCTGGTCTGTTGAGGCTGCTGAGAAGATGAAATGAGTCAGTGCGTGCAAAGGACTTATATTTCCACGTTGTTGGCTATCATTAAGATTGCTCCCTCAACACACACACAGTATTACTCCTGCCTTTTCTCAGCATCCTTAATATCTTCAAGCTTCAATTTCATGTTCCACTTCTTTTTCACAGCCTTTCTTATCAATTGCAGTCCCCACTGGTCTCTAATTTCCTTGAACTTCTACAAAGATGGTTGCTTCAAACTTTATACCTGATTCTATTCTTCCCAGGGTTGCTGTTTCTTTTGATCCTAGATCTGAGTTGGCCTCATTCAAGGATGTCTCTAGGCAAAGCCAAACTATATGATGTGGCTTGCATCTGACTGCATAGGTGCTGGGCATGCACCTGACTTCCTTGGTGCCATCCTTTTATGTTTCATAGGCTCTCCACACTTTGGGCAAGAACATATATTTTAATCTTCCTCGCTTATTAAAAATCTACCTGTGAGGCTGGCCTGGTGGTGCAGCAGTTAAGTTTGCAAGCTCTGCTTTGGCAGCCCGGGGTTCACCGGTTCAGATCTTGGGTGTGGGCCTATGCACTGCTTGTCAAGCCATGCTGTGGTAGGCGTCCCACATATAACGTAGAGGAAGATGGGCATGTATGTTAGCTCAGGGCCAGTCTTCCACAGAAAAAAGAGGAGGATTGGGAGTAGATGTTAGCTCAGGGCTAATCTTCATCAAAAAAATAATAATTTACCTATAGTAGGCATCATACGCCCTCTTGGTTTTGTAGTGCATTATTACTTAGCGGACAGGATGAAATTTTATCTAATAAATAATTCATACTTAGGCATCAATAACAGGTTAAATTTTAGGAAAGATCAATAAAATAAACCTTAGTATAACCACTTTTGTGATTGGCATCTAATCAGACTTGTATTCTTACAACTATGTTAGATGTACCAAATCATTGCACTTGCTTATAGGTAGCCAATGAATTATGTCACTTCTTTTAATATTTTTTTATTTCAATTAGAATTGTATCCTACTGTCACATCTTATTCCTTCTAATTTAGGAGAAGTCAGCCTTTAGGAATAAACTGAAAAATATACAAGTGTTTCCAAGTTTTTTATTTGCTGTATGAGTATGCCAAGAATGCTGTTAGTTGCTAAATTAGGCCCGAAAGAAATTAACTACAGTCGAAAATTCTCAGAAATACAGTGTACTCAGATTTAAGGAATTTCTAAAAGCCAAATAATTGTAAGTGTCCAAAAGTTCTTTGATAATTTTTCTGCCAGTCCACAAAGGGCTTTACATAAATCTTGTTCAACACTCACAACACCCTAAGAATTATGAATGCTTACATCCCCGTAGGAGGAGAAAGCCATCATTTTCTGGAACGCCATAATTTATTTACATTTATCAATATCTACACTTTTTCATACCATATCGAACATGAATAGTTAAAGTGCTTTCCTAGATATTGTCGGAGACTTGCAACATTCTTTCCAGGGAAATAACTCAGCAAACAAACCTCTCACTTTATTTATTTGTTTAGACACGAGGTCAATAGATGGTAAAAACTGATAAGAAAGATGCTAAGACATAAACAAAAAGATAACAACCTGGAAACTGCAGGGCATCCCCTCCAGGCAAGGCAGACATGAAATGTTGGTGTGTGAGTGATGTAGGGAGAATTATGGGGACAGCAGTGGGGACACTTCCACCAGTTCACACTCTCGGGCAAGTTCTCTGCAGCCAGGAACAAAGTTCGTGCAAGCACTCACGCCCAGGGGGAACGGGCAGACGTCTCCACTTGTTCTTCCACTTACCCTCTGAAACAAACAAGCTCGGACTGTCTGTGGTCTTCCTTGGAGGGCAGATGACTTCACTTGCAAAGATCCTTTAACACCACTTATTGCTGGGAACCCTCAACTCTATTCGGTTCCACCCACTGCTCAGGGTGCCTTTGGCCACCCTTTGGCCTTATCTGTATTAACCAAGTCCTCTTCTCACAGCTGTGGGCCTTTTGGATCCTGAAGCTGCAGAGCTGAGAACTGAAACTCCACACTCATTCCTCCGAATTCTTATCTTCCTGAACAGATAGAGTAAATAAAAAGAGAATACGTCCTCCCACTCCTGTGTTGTGGTGTGTAGATTGTAAATATCCATCCAGTTGTTTGTTTTTAACTGTTTCCTTTACTCTTAGTATTTGTTTGCTTTTTTAGTTGTCAGGCAGCCACCTCCGCTTTTGTTTTCTGATGTGTTTCAGTGCATCTGTCATTTCCTTTAAGGCTTTTAACCTCTGATCAGAAACACTTTCCTCCATTTGCTTTCCTATAAATATTTTTGAGCCTTGTTCTGGCACACATGTCCTTGGAAAGTTACTTGGAAGTTAGTTGCTGATTTGGGGTTTTGTTTTTAAGATGCGAAAGCAGGACAAGAGCCTCATTTAGTCCAGGACTGATTATTCCACACCACTGAGGCAAGACCCTTCTGACCTAGGAGTTGTGAAATTTTCCACATGCACACTATTCCCACCCCTGTGTGAATGCCAAGTGGCGTTCCCTCTAATAACTTCAGGCAGTTCTCCCCTCAGACTTGGGTATGTCCCTCCCGTGGGCATGCTGGTAGTTTCCAGCAGAATAATTGAAGGGATCCTCCACAGATCTCCAGGCTTCTTTCCGTGTGTGCCCTCTTCTCTTCCATACTCTGTCCTATGAACTCCAGCTGCCTTGGACTCCCCGGATTCCTGACTCCATCTCCTGGACGCAGCGAGAATTCTGAGCTCCCTCTGGATTCTCAAAGCTTGCCCCATGGCTTGGAAAGTCTCCCCAGGCTGGAAGCTGGGGAAACTTCACTGCTCACCTCATTTGGTTCGCGTCTCTGAGGGATTGTATCCTTCGTTTCTCAATGTCCATTTCACGTATTTTGCTTTGCCATATTTTGTCTCGGTATTTCAGGAAGGGAGGAAATCTTCTCCCTTTTCCTCTATCTTGTCTGGAAAGAGAATTCAAATACCACCTTATCTTAATTACTGCTCCCTTCTATTATGGGGTTGACATCAGTGGATCTAGTGCAAATTCATTCCACTTCAGTTTAGGAAATGTTTGACATACTCATGCACATTTATTTTTCGTATGTTCTTCAGAACCAACTTACTTCAAGACAAAAACAATCTTCTCTTTGGTTTATTGGTGTCCATTAAATGCACAGGCTGATTTCTGGAAAAATGACTTCTATAAAGCTTTTTATCTTCCAAGAATGAGATATGCTTTCTTATTCAAATCTTGTATACTTCCCTCAGGAGCTCTTAAAAACTTTATTCCTATAGACTGTGTACATATCTTATAAAGTTCATTCTTGGATATTTATCCACTTTTGTTGGTTTTGAAAATAGCTTATATCATTTCAGTATATTTATTAACTGTTGTTTCTATTTAGGAAAGTTACTGATTTTACTGATTTTTGCATGTTAATTTTGTATCCAGGAACCTTATTAAATCTTATTATTCAAATGTTTTTATTTGAATGTTTTTTTATCTTTCCTTATATTCCTCTCTCTCATACATATCTATTCCAAAATAATTCATTGTTCATTTGTATTTTTTCGGTACGCAGGCAGCATAGGTCTCTTTGCTTTTTGACAACCATTATTTTTACAGATTCACTGGATTCTGGTTCTACCTCATTTTTCACCATGTCAATTAGAAAATTGTGATTTGAGAACATTTCATTGAGAATTCCTCTCTTCTCTTCTCAAGTTCTTTTCTACTTCAAAGAGTGTCATGTGAATTTATAATTCTCTTAAAATAATTAAGACTGTTCAAGTGAGAGATTTCACATAGTATTAAGATTTAGCATAGTGCTTTATCTTATAAATATTCAAGTATAAAAGAGATGGTAACATAAGAATGAGAAGTGGGCTTGTGTGTGTTAAGAATTTAAACTACATGTGCATAAATTAACATAAATCATTTACATTAGGAGAATAAGTTTAAGTACATGGCTTGGAGAAATATTCAATTGCGAATGTGCATCATCTCATGTTGAGGATTGAAAAAAACACTATTAAAAGAAAGCAGATGTGCTGAATATTATCTGGGTGAATATTTTCGTTTTATTTCAAGATTTTCTTTGAAATTTTCTAAAAATGTTGTGATGTTCATTAATTAGATTAATGCTACAGGGGATCACCAATACACATGAAATTTCAGCAACTTACCGTAGAAACTTGTTTATACGTTTTAGGAATCAGTCGGGATGACAGAGCCCATGCTAAACATTTTGGGTATAAAAGGTTTAGAATAGGAAATAGCATCTTATATGACTTCTGAAGATCAGGAAAGCTGCCACCATGCTCAGGAAGCTGCCGTGGCCATCTCAGTGAGCCTGATGCAACCAAGTGGCTGTTTTGTGGACTCACCTAGAAGCTGCAGTTCTCAGAAATCTCTGAAGGCTCCTGTCAGCCTCCCAGTCAGTGGTAGTGAGGAGGGGGCTTCTCAGGAGCTATCAGGGAAGCCACAGTGAGCCCTGCGTCTGCCCAGAGTCTGCCAGCAGCTGGCTCTGAGGATAACGGCTTCTCCTCCTCTACCATCTTCCAAGTCATGTGCGTATTCTCTCAATGGCACACTCTAACCTGGACCCAGACAGGGGAGGGGATTCTCTGCTTCAGCAACACCAGGGACTTCTAAAGGGGTTGTGGTGGAGGTGAGTGGATAACAGAGAAGGATGCAAATTCACCTAACACGGCAATAGGGTGTGAGTGGTCCTCCTTGATGTGTGGCTTTCCTGCATGTGGTGATCCAGGGGTCTATGATGTATCCAGCCTGAAACTCCACCGTCCTCTTGGACCTACATTGGCAGATTGTAGTTGTGAGGGCTGGAGATGATACCTTCACTTCCCCTCCACATGCACTTTCCTCCACATCACCTCCATTCACTTTTCATTGACAGGAGCAGGTCATATGACCCCACTAAGCTATAAGAAGGGCTGCCTCTCAGTGACTATTCCATATGATGGAAGGAGGAAGAGATATGGATGAAAAGGTAGCCTAGGAAATAATTTAATGAAAAGATGCCATTAACCTTTACAATTGAAAAAAATAATACTAGATCTTGTATGTAACATGGTAAATAATTTATCAACGTAAATTATACTATTGACATTGATTTTCTGATTTATCGAATGATTACCTTCAGTATCTTTGTGCTAGCATTTTTCCTAGGATGCAAATATCAGTGTTAAAATAATCCCTGATCTTATCGTGTGAAAGTATTGAACTAATATTATTAACTATTCTCTGCTGACACTTGCACTGGTCCTTATCCCGAAGGGAGTGGTCACATTGCGGGGAGCTTACAGAGCACCTGCCTCCACTAAAAAGTCATGAAGAAGGATCTGAAGTTTGATGGTAAAACACAGGTTTTATATGAACACAGTGGGGCCCCTTTTGAGTTTCCCACAACCCCACATGGTATGCTTATGTGAAGTTTTACAAATAGATGCTTTTTATAGCCTTGTTTGGGCTAGACAATGGAGTCTTGGCTTGCACTCGGTATTGTGAAAAAATTAGAGGTGACCTGAATGTCTGTTGGAAGCTTTTAGTAAGCATGAGAAAATGAACACATTTATATTTTCTGAAACACCTTCTATTGAGTTCAGTCTGGAAGGAAATTTGAAGAACTACTTAAGCTAAGAATACGTTATATACTTTTTTCACCTAAGTCAGTCTCATTGAATAGTCTCTAAATGAATGAATGAGTTAAATGAATGACTTATGTAATGTGTGTACTTTTGTCTCTATACCAAGCTCGTAAAAACAGATCTCTTATAGCCTGCACCTAACAATACCGGCCATGTTAATTTTTGTGAATGAGTAAAAGTAGAAATTACTGTTAGATGAGCCTGATAAGCTGTTTTTTTCTCAATTTCTAACAATTTCTAAATGTTAATATTTTTCTGTGCAAAAGATTGTGCATTCAGCTCACACCAATTTAATTCCCTTATGCTACTGTCCCCTTATGCTATTGAAGTTCTAATGAAACTCACACCATTAATATTATCCAGTCACCTACCCTATATTTACTTTGTAATGTCATATGCATTTTCACTATAGAGAAAAAAGTTATAAAGATAGATACATTGCATTTCCCCAAAGAGGCATTACTGTCTAAAGGCATAAGAAGAGTTTTACTGTATGTCTCCAGGTCATCTGAGTTATTACCTAGATTTAACCGTCTGTGGCTGCCTGAATTATAGCTTCCTCAGTGATTATCTTCAATTTGTTTAAAATTTGAGGAGCATTAGCAGAAAGGCTGCACTATACTAGGCAGTAATTCTAGCTCTCACAAAGATATTTTACAGATCATATACTTCCAAACAATTTTCTTGTTCTGAAATCAGCTTAGCACAAAAGGACTCATCACCCTGCAGATGCATTACTTAAAAATTTTAGGTAAAGTGGATTTGAAGATGAATTAAACCACAAAATAATAAAAAACACATTCCCATATAATTTTAGGTTTAGAGTAGTATTATAACTTAATTTCTGCAAAACAACTTTCTATATGTGGGGTTTTCATGCATGTAATTGTAAAATGCATTTCATAATACCAAATGGAAGTGGCACACACAGAAATTGTGAGAAGTCACGTCAGTGTCAATCTTAGCTCGAAGGAAAAGGGGAAGCACTGGGTACTTGCCGCTTTGTGTTTTTGTAAAGAACACCTAGAATGAAAGGTAGTAATAGAAATTAAGTGAACTTCCTCAAAAAGGGGACGTGAGTGGTGTGCATGTGTGTGCGTGTGTGTGTGTGTACAGATCTTGAAAGCAGATGCATTCTGCTGGCTTCTCAGAACTGTGCTGCCAGGTAGAATGGGCTTCCAACTGTACATTTCATTGTGACTTCCCAGCACAGAGGCAGTTTCTCAGGATACATTGTAGCATCCTGGGCATTACTGCCACTGGTCCTAATCAACTCTTACATTTTTATAACAGCAGTATTAGTTTTGGTCATGGAACAAATTTCAACATTTTAAAAGGGATATGATGTATTAAGTAAATAAAAAGTATAGTTAAGTAGGATTAATGTTGTTATTTTAATCTAAAATCTAGCTGATAATATTTGCTGTCACTGGCACATATTTTAATTTGACGCTAGGCCTCCGTGACAGTAGAGAAGGTAAATTCCCTTTTATGTGAGGTATCTATGCTTCTCCCTAATTAACCATGGAGAAATAAATTATCCTGGAAGGTGCACAGTAATAATTAAGGCTTGTCATTTTATCTCATATATGACTAAACATTATGAAGAATAACCTGCATATTAATAAAGAAAACATAGATATGATTATAACAAATATTACGACAGATAACTGCACCTGTTAATTAACCATAGGAAATTGATATTAGTCCATCATGGAATATGTCCTGCATTTATGCAATCACGTAATGTCACATAGAAAACAATAAATTGTCTTGATGAATAAGTGAAAATTGATGTTGTTATACCCCAAATTGTTGGTCTACATTTTACCTACATTTGATAATATTTAAAACATCAATGAAAGTTCTGCCTCACTCTGTTATTATACTAAAAGGTAGTATGCCAACTTTCTGTTCATTGGCAGATTTTTAGATTAGTGAAATAATAGCTTAATGTTTATTACAGTTTTGTATTTCCTGTAGTAATAAACAAGTAAAGCTGCTTACTTCAAACCAATCAATTTAAATGATTGAAAGTCTACAGAAAGATCTGGACAGAATGTGCAGCTCAGATTGTAAGTACTCTATCGGAATCAATATGAGTGTAATCTCTGCTCTGCATGAAATCATTACACACTAAAGGTGGAGAAAATTAATATGCACATGCCTGAGCTATTCAGAGTTTAATATCTCTTCTGTGCATTTTATTTTCTGATGTGTGTTTTCGTCAGTTCCTCAATGTATTTATATAGCAACACTTTTGTCATGAACTAAATGAAATGTAAAACTCCTTAAGGACATTATGTTAAAAAATATTGAGCAGCATTAGCACCTTTCAGCCCTAAGAGTCCAACCTGCAGATCAGTAGAGATGTCAAATGCCAGGAATTATTGTAGAAATGGCAACTTTTGTCAAACAACACTCCAATTTTGCCAAAAGTTAAAGTTTGATTTATACTGATAAGAATTGACTTTTAAAAACATTGTTTTTGTTGTTTTATATTTCAAAGGTTTGCATTTTACTTATTTATTTTATAATGTATGTTTTGTGTGGTAGCAAAGTCACGTACTTATGTGTGGCAGAATTTACTTTTTTATATACAAAGAAGGGACCTACATTGACTTTGACTTGAGACACCTTTTTAGAAGTGTCCCACTAGTACAGACAAAACCAAGGGGGAAAGAGGGGAGAGTAAAATGAAAGAGGGCAAGAAGACGACGGAAAGTTAAGCAACAGGTAAGAGAAATGGGGACATTCTGTCAGGATTTTTAATAATTTGGGTGATAATCATCCTTTCTGGTGAGCACTCTCTCTCTGCCAGGATCCTGACTAAACATGGCTAATCTCTTCAGCATCCCCAGGCAAGCCCGTGGAGGAGCCCAGGTAGCTAGTTCACCCCCTCCCCACTGTTTGTGTAACCTCTCTGAAGACCCGGGTGTGCTTGTACGGCAGGGATATCTTTAACACAACTTTAGCATACAAAAATGTCAGTCCATGGTTTCTAGCTTCTACCACTTCTGTGGGAAGTTTGCCACCATTCCTGTGGTTCTCCCTTTGAAGATCATGTGTCTTTTGTTCTCTGGTTACTTTAAAGATTTTTATCTTTGCCTTTGATTTTTAGCAGTTTTACTATGATGTTCCCAGGTGTAGTTTTCACGGTGTTTATCCTTCTCGGGATTCTCTAAGATTTTTGAATGTGTAAATTGATATTTTCCATCATCATAACTTTGATTTTTGCTTTGGAGTCATTCTCCCTCTTCACCTTATATATATATATTTATATATTTATTGTACATATTTATATTATATATAAAACTTTTATGTACATATATACACACGTATAAAATATATCATACATTATATATCACATATTGCATATTACATATATATGACTTGTGACCATGTCCTGCATATATCTTATACATTATATTTTTCCATTTTTTAATCTCTCTGTGATTAGATTTGACTATTTTCCATTTACCTACCTTCCAGTTCAATGATCTTAGTTTCTGCTGGTCCAATCTTCTGTTAAACCCATTTACTTAGTTTATAACTTCAGATATTATATTTTTTCTACCTTTTGCATGTCCTTCAGCCTTTTTTGTAAATTTCCAACTCTTCATTCTTTCATATGGAGCTTGTACAGCTTTTTCTTTACTTTCTTGAACATGCAAATAATGGTGTTGTAGGTCCTTTGGTACTAACTCCAATGTCTGGAGCAACTATGAGTGGGCGTCCTTGGACTGGTTTCTTTTTCTTTGTTCATTTAACATGTAATTTTTCCTCCTCTCATGTGTCATAATTTCTTTTGTGCCAGACATAGTATAGAATAGAGATATGGGGGGCTTCAGATGCTGTCATCTCCAACAGAAATGATTTTCAGATAAGAATGTGGAAGGGCTGATAACATCAATCCAATCAGGATGTAGAGCTGTGCTGAGTTTTAGTAACACTTTTATTCTGGCTTGTTCCTGTTCCTCAAGTGTTTTATTCCATGAATTTTTTTTCCTCAGGAAGATTAGCCCTGAGCTAACATCTGTGCCAATCTTCCTCTATTTTATATGTGTGTTGCCACCATAGCATGGCTGACTAGTAATGTAGGTCCATACCTGGGATCTGAACCCGCAAACTTGGGTGGCCAAAGCAGAGCATGCCAAACTTAGCCACTAAGCCATGGGGCTGGCCCCTCCAGGATTTTGATTATGAAAGTGGATGGTAGCCATCTCTTAAGCTCTAAAGTATGGTCAGAAATTCAGTGTTGTCCTTCAGAAATTACCAGCTTAATTGTTGGATCCACACACCATTGCAATTTGCTGATATTATGAGGAAGAGAGCAGACGTATGTCTGAGGAATGTCTCCTGTCTGGTTGGGGCTTAGTCCCTAAGGACTGCACGGTTATAAGAGATTTTACTCTGCCTTGGAGAAATCTTTATTCTAGCTATGACTTCTTTTTCTGCTTTGTATTACCAACATCCTTCCTGATATTTGACATATGTTAAGTTTATTTAAATTTTGATTCAGGCATTCCAATAATTCTACTTCATATGGCATATGAAGTATTGTTTCTATTGTTTTTATCTTATCATGGTCTCTTTCCCTCAGGTATCTAATTAATTCTTCCTATGTCCTCGTTTCGTTTCCCGCATAAGCAGACCCTAAGACAGGGACTAGTTTAGTTGGGAAGCAATCCAGAGAGGCAAATGCAAGAGATGGCAGAGAGTGAGGTGGCTGCTATTTTTGCGTAACAAATTAACCCAAAACTGAGATGCTTAAAATGACCATTTATATTGCTCTTGAACTTTTGGACCAGGAATTTGGATTGGGTTGCTAGAGCCCATCCTTTGTCCATGAATAACTTATATTTCTTCTCCATGAAAAATTCACTCATTTCTACCCAAGAACCATCAAGTCTAATCCTGTTAGAGCAATGGTCCTTGGACCGTTACCACCCACATCACCTGCGAACTTGTTAGAAATGCAAATTCTCACTGCCTCTCACCCTACAGCTACAGAATCAGATATTTTGGAAGTGATCCTAGCTATCTCTATGCTGACAAGTACTCCCAGGGATTAAAGATGGACTGTAATCTATTTATCATTGACCAAGAACATACTGAGATCCAGTGATGGAAGATTCTAACATTTCTGGTTAGAATAAACAAACAAATCAGATATGATTTCAGGAAACCACAATATGAAGAGCGTAAAGAAGACTGGGATATAATCATTGTTCTATGCACATTCAGTATTTTTCTGCTTATGAAATATCCAAATGACCATGTCCCAGCATAAAAATGAATGTGTGCCCCTAAAACTGAAGGCAGTGATCATGGCTAAAGTTATAAATTTGAGAATAGTCAACAAACCCTTGGATAACACTTAATATGGGCAAGATTGCCCAAGGAGGGTACATAGCAAAAGAATAACAATGGACCGAAATGTAACTCTGGGGATTTATATTGTACAGTAAACGTACAGTTAGATAGAGAAGAGAGATCAATGAAAGGAAATGATAAAAGAAGACTAGAATTAGTGTAAACAAGCCAGGAAAGAGGGGAGGTATGTGAGGTTTATTAGTCAGATGGTTTCAGTTCCTTATCAATAAAAATCCATTCACTTTTCTTTTTTAGGTCAGAGGAGGAAATTAATTCGTTTATGTAATAAGGACATCTGAGTGAGGCTTGCTTCAGCCCAGAAGCCTTGGGCAGTTCTGAAGATGCTATAATATTCTTTGTTCTCAATCTCCCTTGGCTCTATTTTCCTCAATATTGGCTCAGCTCTCACACTTTCTCTTGCCTTGGGATGACCATCAGCAACTTCAATGTACCTTTTCTCAGCTTCAAGTCTAGTTGGAAGGAATGTTTTACCTTCACGATAGCTCCAAGAAAATTCTGGGATTCCCTCTGATTGCACCATCTTTGAATCAAACATCAAAGACAGGGAATTCAATGCTTTCACTGATTTGGCCTGGGTTACTTACCCAGCCCTCAGAAGCAGGAGTAGGCACCAAAACTACTTACACTAAAAATGCATGCAGTGTAATTCTTCATGTAACATACAAATTATTTTAATGAATAAGGAGCAAGAAACACATATATGCACACACAGCACACAATAGAAGTAAGAGAGTAAATATCTTCAAGGAGGGAGCTGTTGGCAGTGGCAAATTTTATGGAAAGATTCATGAAAATGGAAATGACTGTGTCAGTGGGTCATTATCCTCCCAAACGTTGTCTTTTTTTTCATTTTTTGAGCAAGATTGGCCCTGAGATAACATCTGTGCCCATCTTCCTCCACTTTATATGTGGGATGTCTGACACAGCATGGCTTGATAAGGTGCACATAGGTCCCCACCTGGGATCTGAACCAGCAAACCCCAGGCCGCCCTAGCAGAGCCCGCGAACTGAACCGCTATGCCACGAGGCCCGCGCCAATGATGTTGTCTTTTAAAGCAACTAACAATGTGATTTTTCTCTTCTAACACTGCATTAAGTGATATTTTGTTTTTTTCAAAGAAGTTAACTTTTTTCTTATAATATCCAATTAGATGATTATTCCAACTCTTTAGAATGTATTACTTTTCTGAGGCAAATTATGTTTCTTAGGGACATTTGAAGCAATTTCTCCCAAATGGCTAAAAGGATTCTTATTTTATATTCCTTGTCAAGATAACCGAAATTTAGTTCCTTTTTCAAAATCATCTTTTCAAAGACTGATCTTGCCATCATAATGGCAGAATAAATGTATTTATTGAACCACCATGAAGATGCTTAAATTGAAACCGAAACACGTCGGTGAATTAGTCCATTATTTTCTATTTGTTTCCTTATCAAAAAATATTTTGGGGCTGGCCCGGTGGCACAGCAGTTAAGTTCACACATTCTGCTTTGGCGGCCCAGGGTTCGCTGGTTCGGATCCCGGGTGCGGACATGGCACCACTGGTCAAGCCATGCTGTGCCAGGCATCCCACGTATAAAGTAGAGGAAGATGGGCACGGATGTTAGCTCAGGGCCAGCCTTCCTCAGCAAAAAGAGGAGGATTGGCAGCAGATGTTAGCTCAGGGCTAATCTTCCTCAAAAAGAAAAAACACCCTACACTTTTACTCCCTACCCCCCATTTAAAAAAACCAAGAAAATATGTTGAAATGTCCATATGTTTCACATGATTTTGGAATTTGAATTGTGAATTTTTCAATACTTTCTTCTTAAATTATCTTAATTATTTAACAATTATTTAAAATTGAATCCAGAAAGTGGTTGATTTGGAATGATCAGTCAAGAAGAATAAAAAATTAACTAGATTTCCTGCTGCTCTGATGACAGACCCAAGCTTTGAATTCAGATGCAGATATGTCCTTTCAGAAAATTTTCTTAATATTTCTGTCTCCTTCATTTTATTATTCAGCTTTAAAAAAAAATGCTTATGGGGCTGGCCCCATGGCCAAGCGGTTAAGTTCGTGTGCTCCGCTGCAGGCGGCCCAGTGTTTCGGCGGTTCGAATCCTGGGCACGGACATGGCACTGCTCATCAAACCATGCTGAGGCAGCGTCCCACATGCCACAACTAGAAGAACCCACAACGAAGAATATACAACTATGTACCGGGGGGGCTTTGGGGAGAAAAAGGAAAAAATAAAAAAATCTAAAAAAAAAAAAAATTGCTTGTGACTATTATTGTTTAGAGGCAATTTGCTGTAAACTACTTCAAATTATTTAAGAACGATATATACAAAAATAACTGAAATTTGAATAAATGATTGGATTATGAATTTTTCAATATAGTGTCTCATTTGTGGCATTTTGTAATTTAGCTTTCCATACTCAAGTGAGGTTGTGGGTTGTTACATGACACTCATTCATGGACTTGCTCTTTCCATGTGTTGTCATAGAGGTTCGCTCTTCCTTTTAACACTCCTTACTTGCAAAATGAGAGGCACTATAGAATAGAAAAAAATAATTTGTCTCTTTAAGACTTGAAAGAAAATTTGTCTTTAGTCTAAATACATTTGAGATATGGGGCAAGGTCAAACCACTATCTGCCTTACTCATTCGTTTGTTTTCAAGGAACGTGAAGACAGGTGCCCTTCCACACTCATGAATGCTGTGCAGAGGTGGACGGTCTTTAAGGAGAGGCAATTAGACTATATATTTGGGTAGGAAAATAAACATCCACAACACCACTCTCTAATAAAGTCAGTGTTCTCAAGTGATTCTTAATTCAGAAGTCTCTTTCTGTAGATTTCACTCGTGGAGTAACATTTTAAGTTATCACTAATGAATGAGTGATGCTTCTTTGAAAAGATATTTTATAGTTTTACAAAACAATGTAGGGAAACCATCTAGCTTCCAAATGCATTATACAACCATTATCCTCTATAAATTCAGGGTAAAGAAGATTTTTATGGTTACTTATTCAAGGTTTTCTTGTCGTGACATTTTATGTTCAACAAGGTAATATTTTAGTTTGATCATTTCAGTGACTTACAATGATATTATGCTAGTGATTTACAAAGACTTGTTTGATTAGCTTCTAGTTTTTCTCTCTTCTTTCCTAATTGAAAATATCTTTAATTCATCTCAGTCATTGTCATATTTTATATGAATTTCTGTACGCAGTGTTCTGAACTTTCTACATTAGTTAGGGTTTACTTTCAGATCCTAGTAACAAAAACCTGACTTCATAAGACTTTACTCATAAGGGTTGATTCTGTCACTTAAAAGTGCTGTGGAAGTCGGCTGCCCAGGGCTCAGAGAGCAGCTCCACAGAGTTGTCAGGACTCCAATGTACTTGAATCTTCTATCTGTGCTGCCACATTTACCATAAAGCTTCTGGCCATAATAATGCCTCATGTACCAGGAGGACAGCTAGAGCAGCAGCCCTTACGCCCATCACGTCAAAATTCATGGCAGAACGAATCCCGCCATTAGTTTATTTCTCCATGTGGACACCAACATTAATGAAATAAAGATGAGTATTTATAGTGAAAATGAATGCAATGTTGAAAACAGATTTTATTCACTAAGGTTCTTAAAAGAGTACAAACATATAAGTATGTTTGGAAAATAAGTTTCCTAAAAAATAATTTCATTTTATTATAGACAGAGAATTTCTCATATTTAGTTTTGTAAACCTGTTCATACAAAATTGTAACTTAACACATTCCTTTGGTAATTTTAAACACTTTTTTCTCTTTTTTCAAGAATGTCAGACCTCATATGTCAGTGCTGCCAAAAATGGTAATGAACTGAAGATGGCCTACAGCATCAATGAGTATGACTTGCATGCCCTTGTGTTAGCAAATCTATCGATCATATCCAGCAATAAGAAAGTACATCACCAGTGATTTATAATCTATTTGGTTTATTAATAGTTTAACATGTCAATGACCCTAGCAAATTGATTTATTCCTAAAGTTGCGTATTCATTCATAAGACTTATTAAAATATTCGTACCTATCTATATGCAGGGCATAAAGTTAATAGTCATTGGACTATTAAATAGTTATAAATTGTCAACAACTCATAGAAATTAATTTTCTTTAATGGCCGGTGGATTTCCCAATAAACGGCTTATGATGCAATTCAGCATCTTAGTGAAATATGAGGCACTTAAAATGGATGCTCCTGTGGTGGAGGTAATAGTGTTCTCCGCAGCAACATTATGAATTACTCATGTTTTACTAGCATGTTTCTCCCACATGCTTCTGCCACAAATACGTTATCAATGCATTAAATCTGCCGTTAAAATAAAGTGACTAAATCACCCAAAACAGTATCATCCACTTAAGTTATTCATCCCTTTAAATATTTTGTGCCAGGGAAAAGTTAAATTAACACTCTGAAACCCGTAAAACCCATGCCCAAGGTAGTTTTTCATGGATTACACTGAAAATAGCATGATATTAAGTTTGTGTTTTGTTTATTATGTGAGTCTTAGATTCTCTGAAGATTTTGAGGTGCCCAAGCCATCTTAAATCTACAATTCTTCTCAATATTTTCTTTATAAATTCACTGATAGAAATCTGGGCATTGTCTTTTCAATCTAGTTTGAGATTTCAGTGCTTTGATAACATAGCTGCTATTGAAGCTATCAAATCTGAAGAATCCTACTTTTTTTTATTTTATTGAGGTCATAATAGTTCATAACATTGTGAAATTTCAGTTTTCCATTGTTACTTGTCAATCACCATATAAATGTGCCCCTTTACCCCTTGTACCCAACCCCCAACCCCCTTCCCCTCTGACAACCACTAATCTGTTCTCTTTGTTCCTGTGTTAGTTTATCTTCCACACATGAGTGAAATCGTACAGTGTCTGTCTTTCTCTGTCTGGCTGATTTTGCTTAACATGATACCCTCAAGTTCCATCCATGTTGTTGCGAATGGGACGATTTTGTCTTTTTTTATAGCTGAGTAGTATTCCATTGTGTGTATATATATATACCGCATCTTCATTATCCAGTCATAAGTCGATGGGCACTTGGGTTTCTTCCACGTCTTGGCTATTGTGAGTAATGCTGCAATAAACATAGGGGTGCATAGGTCTCTTTGGATTGTTGATACCAAGTTTTTCAGATACATACAAAATAGTGGGATATCTGGATTGTCTTGTATTTTTATTTTTAATTTTTTGAGATATCTCCATACTGTTTTCCACAGTGGCTGCACGAGTTTGCATTCCCACCATCAGTGTGTGAGGGTTCCCTTTTCTCTACATTCTGTCCAACATTTGTTATTTTTTGTCTTGGTGATTATAGCCATTCTAACAGATGTAAGGTGATATCTTAGTGTAGTTTTGATTTGCGTTTCCGTAATGATTAGTGATGTTGAACATCTTTTCATCCATTGGCCATCTATATATCTTCTTTGGAAAAATGTCTGTTCAGATCCTCTGCCCATTTTTTGATCGGGTTTTTTGTTTTTTTGCTGTTGAGTTATATATGAGTTCTTTGTATATTTTGGAGATTAACCTCTTATCGGATATATGATTTGCAAATATTTTCTCCCAGTTGGTGGGTTGTCTTTTTGTTTTGTTCCTGGTTTCCTTTGCCTTGCAGAAGCTCTTTAGTCTGATGAAGTCCCATTTGTTTATTTTTTCTATTGTTTCCCTTGCCCAAGTAGACATGGTATTCAAAAAGATCCTTCTAAGATCAATATCAAAGAGTGTACTGCCTATATTTTCTTCTAGGAGTTTTATGGTTTCAGGTTTACCTTCAAGTCTTTGATCCATTTTGAGTTAACTTTTGTGTATGGTGAGAGATAATGGTCTACTTTCATTCTTTTGCATGTGGCTGTCCAGTTTTTCCAACACCATTTATCAAGAGACTTTCTTTTCTCCATTGTATGTTGTTAACTCCTTTGTGGAAGATTAGCTGTCTGTAGATGTGTGGTTTTGTTTCTGGGCTTTCAATTCTGTTCCATTGATCTGTGTGTCTGTTTTGGTACCAATACCATGCTGTTTTGATTACTATAGCTTTGTAGTATATTTTGAAGTAGGGAATGTGATGCTTCCAGCTTTGTTTCTTTTTTCTCAGGAATGCTTTAGCTATTTGGGGGTCTTTTGTTGCCCCATATGAATTTTAGGATTCTTTGTTCTATTTCCATGAAAACGTCATTGGGAAGAATCCTGCTCTTGAATTGTCTTGCCCATAAGCATATTTTGTCTCACTAGATGCATTTTCAAGTGATTTTTGTCTGAATTGCATCACATTCAGTCAGTCAATTAGCAAGTTTGACTTAATATCTGCTCTATGTGAGGCACAACATTCACATCCGAACTGTGTCTTCAGCTGATGTCTCACTGTCTTGTAGACTTTCCTATATTTGTCGGATTCATTGCATTAAGCTCCACATCCAGGCTAGTCTAAAACTTTACCTCCTAATGACTTTGCTCATGCCTCTAGGACAAGTTTGGTTGTTCCTCTGCAGGATGCCTCCATTCTTAACAACCTATGAGTCCAGAAACTTCCAGCATGCCTCAGGTGTTTCTTAAGTTTCCTGAAACAACTTTATCCAACTATATATTACATTTGCCATTATGTAATGTATAATAAATTCATATATAAAGGAAATAAATTCATATATAATGTTTGAATCAATTGTATATAAGAATCATCTTGAAAAGTAGGAAATAGGATTTTATTATGGGATTTAGATTGAGACCCTAAGGAAGTTCTGAAGATTGTTATAATAGTTTATAAAATAGATTGTATTGCTTAACTCGTGGTGTTCTCAGGATCTTCATATAACATAATATTACATGGAAACAAATTGTTGTCTTGTCTATGCTGTGTATGTGTCTACTCACCAAAAGCCAACAGCCTTCGGACAAGACCCATATACTCTTGTGGGGGAAAAAAATGTAAGTGCTGGACAATAACTTATCGTTTTCCCTGACTTCTTACTCAACTTTTTCTTGGCACTTGTCATATTGAATGATGATATTTGACATTAATTACACTTTTGTGACCCTTGGCTACTCTTGTTCGAAAAGCCAACCACTTCAGAGACTAAAATTGTATGGAGAAAATCCATGAGATCAGCTCACCTTTCTAGTGCTGTCAATTTAAGCTCTAGTTCCTTTGGCAAATTGTTAAAATTGTCATTTCAGTACAAGGATGCCAAAAGACATCTCTCATTCTAAAGAAATAGAAGAAATGAAATTATATCTTGTGTTCAAACCATTTTTAACATTCTCCTTGAGGGGAAGTTACTCGTGTACCTCTATGGTTTCCCGTCACCCTTGACAGACCCCCAGTGGGGTATCCTGCTGTGACTATTCAGTTTAATTTGACCTTCTATACTCACACAACTGTCTTCCTCTCCTCTGGGGTAGTTAAATTCTTGGACACTGAATCTAGGTTTTTCTGGATGGATTTTGCCTCCACCACTCCTGAGTTTCCTCTGTTTCCTCAGTTGTAAAACGTGTATCATAATTGTATGACTTTGTAGGATTGTTTGAAGCATTAAGCCAGTTAATATGTGTGAAGCACTTAAAACAGTTGCAAACCTAGAACAATTGCTCTCTAAGAGCTAGCTCTCACTGTTACATAGGTGCTGTCTCCTTTCCTGTGCTGTTTGCACCTGCTCTCTTTTTCTCTTAGTCAGACTTGTCAAAGATTCCTCCATCTTTGACCTAATTGCTTTTAGTTTCTATCTATTATATTTCCTAGTCCACTCTCTTCTGCTTTCTTTGGCATTTTTTATTGCTTCTGCCAAGGTCCTCCAGTTGTGTAATTAGTGAATTTAATTTCAGTGTTTGTTTTCTCAATACACGCATTTAGAATTATATTTTTTTCCCAAATGGTTTGATTTATGTCTCCTTAAGGACTGATAACATACAGTATTTTCTCATGTCCTTGTTGACCATTCTTGTATCTTCTTTGTAATGTATCTGTTCAAAACTTTTGTTCATCTTTATTGAGTTTTATTGTTGTTATTGCAGAGTAAGAGGTTTTTTTATTATATTTGTGATATATATAATAAATATATATATTTTTGATATATTTATTTATATATATATAGCAAATAGTACAACTATTTTCTCCTTGTTTAGTTTGCAGCTTGTCTTTTCATTTTATTTATGTTATCTTTAGAAGTATATATATATTTTTTTCTTTTTGCTGAGGAAGATTAGCCCTGAGCTAACATCTGTGCCAATCTTCCTCTACTTTATATGTGGGTCACTACCACAGCATGGCTGACAAGTGGTGAAGGTCCACGCCCAGGATCAGAAACAGTGGACCCAGGCCACCAAAGCAGAATGTGCTAAGCTTAACCACTGCACCATGGGGCCACACCCAGAAGTATATACATTTTTCATTTACTTTTTTTTTTTGCCATTTGTGACTTTTTCATTCTAAGAAAATTTTTGTGTCCCAAGGTCACAAGATTTTCTTCCAGAAGTCTTATAATTTCAGGTTTTATACTTAGATACCTGATCCAGTTACAGTAAATGTATGGGCTGAGAGAAGTTCCATCTTCCCACCCCCCACCACATATAGTGATATCCTATTGTTCCAACATCATTTGTTGAAAGGATTACATCTATATCTATCATTTTACTATTTGTTTTCTTTTGATCCTTCCAGTATGACGTAGCTTTTTGGTTTCCTCTTTTGGTTTCTTTTGGATTAACTCATTAATTATCATCATCTGCTTTTTGTACATTCTTTGACCATACATTCAGGAGTTGCTTTAGAGATTACAACATACCACCATGAGTTATTTTTCCCTCAAACAAATTATTTTATCTACATCTTCCTATACAATACTAGTACTTTTAAGTGTCCTTCAACTTTATCTACATTAATGCCATTTTAATATTTTGTTATTGTGCTTGCTTATTTTATATTTACAAATATTTTAGATACTACATGACATCATTATTGTCTTCTAATGTCAATATTCATTTATATTTACCAACAGACTTTTTCTCTCTTGTTCTTGATTCTATCTTAATTTCATATTCCCTTCTTTGATTATTTTAATTTTGTGGGAAAACTACTTTTAATATTTCTTTTAGTGAATATCTGCTGGTAATAATTCTGGTTTTGTTTAATTCTTTTGTATTTCACCTGCATATTTGTAGGAGATTTTTACTTCATGTGGAATTCTAGATTGGAAATTATTTTCTTTCAGCCTTTTGTGAAGTCATTTTTATTGTCTTCTGACTTCCATTGTGTCTCCTGACAATACCAGTTGTCAGTCTTATCCCCGCACCTTTGAAAGTTATTGTATTATTATTTCTGGCAGCTTTTCAGATTTCCCCTTTGTCTTTCATACTTTTCAGCATTTTTGCTATGACTTGTCTGGGTGTGCTCATTCTGTTTTTAAGCTGTTTGCAGTCACTAAACTTCTTGAGTCTGTGGAGTGATTTCTTTGTTGGTTTGGGGAATTTATCATATTTTTGTCTCAGTCTCTCTCTCCTTTTCTTCTGGTTCTAGATATATGTAAATCAGACCTTTTGATTATGCCCCCCATGTTGAAGCTCCAGCTGTTATTTTATTCCAGAGACGGTTCACCATATCCTGTGGTAGACAGCTGGAGTGGAGCAAATCATTTTATGCCAGTATAGGTCTGAACTGACTCAAAACTAGATTGAAACTTTGAAACCTCGCACTACCTCTGATTCACTCCTGCTGCTACGGCATAGCTCTCCAAATGACAAACTTTGAGGCGGTGCTGTTGCCAGAGTTCCAAATACGTCTTACATGCTCAGCTTCAATTTCTATCTCCTCTACATTGGAAATGTCCTGGAAACTATGCTCTAATATTCAGCCTGTGTCTGCTTACTTCCTCATGCACTTCACCTGTGCAGTTCAAAAATTTTCCAACTGCTTAGAGGAGTACACAGCAAAGTGCAGGCTCACAGCTCAGCACTTCTCTTTTCTTTGGGATTTTGGCCTCTCGAACACGAATTGTCTACCATTTTGGTTCCGGTTACACCTTTGGCATAAAATCCTGTAAGTGCAGTCATTGGGTACAAAGTCTGAACATTAATAAAACTTTTAACAGATGTTGCTAATTTGTCTTCCACAAAGATTGAATCAATTCACTTTCTTACCAAAGTATATGGCGTAAAGTATATTTACTTATAAAGTGATTATTTTCTATAGTCTCTCGCATCAATAAGTAAAGATGAACAAAATTGAAAGAGTGGTTTTATCTACAAGAAAAAATTTTCCATGAGTAGGAAGGAAAGTGTAGTGGCAGAGAATTCTTTTTAGCTTAATAAGAGAATATAAACTAATGGCTCCTCCTTGATGAATTCCGAGCGTCATGTAGAGCTCACTATAAAGTCAGCATTAGACAGTATACCAAGACTAACATTAAAGAGAGTTTATAATTTTACTCATATCATTTGACTGTGAGAAGAGATAATTCTTTATCAGTTTGTGTATATTTTTTTAATCAAGGCATAAATAATAGTTTGTGTTTTAACAGATTCTAAATGATTTGAGGTTTGAGACTGTACCAATTCTCTTCCAATTACATGTAACAGCTCCTGGTGCACTGCGGGTGGTTAATAAAAGTAGGTTGAAAGAATATTTCTTGAAGGATGTGGACTTAGCAGCATCAGCAAAATCTTTAACCTAAAATGTGTCATCTGAATTGCCTTGTTCTAAAAAATCTTTGATGAGTGGATAATAGATTGCTCTCTGTTGATCAAAAAACTTTATCCATGCATCCAAGACACAGACAGGGAGGCCTTAACAAGTCAACGTGGGTCAATATTGATTAAAGAGAGTCATAGAATTCATTATCTCAGTTATGTTGTTAACCATACATTCTTACATTTTTAAATTTCAGAATCTTTTCTTGCTAGTATCCAAATAAGAAGGAATTGATATTTTTACAATATTACAACCAAGACTTAAAAAGAAACTGGCAGTCTTTCGTGATTCATACCCTAGGGCTCCCAGGGTCTATAAAGTGTGGACATGTGTGAGCCTGAGAACAAATGTTGGCTCATGCAAACTAGAGAAGAAGGCTTAGATTGTGCACATACTACAGTGTAGTAGGGAAGTCTGAAGAATTCTTTACGCTGGCTTCACTTACATCTCCCAGTCGAGACTCTTCGTGTACCATACAAAGGCCTCGGGGCCGTGTTCACGCTGCCGGACTAAGTGTGCCTGCAGAGCTTCAGGCACGGCCTCGGAAACGTTCTCTCCAAGAACACATTTTACAGGGCAATGGAGCCCAAAGTATTGATGAAACTATTAATCAAAATGTCGTTCCTTAAACGTTTTAAATTACAGTGTTTAATATTCTTGTGACAGTCTTGATCTTAAAGGACCTCAACTTCACTTTTTTCTATTAGATTAAAAATTCCCGGAAATCTCAACAACTTAATGTCTTAAGGGATAAAGAGTCTTATAAAATATAGGCATTCTGCAGAATTAAGATAAGACAATGGCAGACCTTACGGGAAAATCTCTTGCAAATAACTAACTCAACAACATTGGGGGTTGGTTATTTCTGCCTCAGTAGTTAGCTCACTATTTACTCCTTTGCTAAGCCAAGTACAGATATAGCTATAATTGGAAAATATCTTACCACAACAGGTTAAAAAGTAACATAGTGCACCTCTGGCAAAAATATTATTTGAACCTGTTCAATGAAAAGCTGTGAGCCATAGCAAGTATAGAACAAAAGTGAAAGGAATTTGGATATTGCAGTGTATAAAGGAACAATGTTGCCAGGAATATTACCTTCGTGTATTGTCTGAAAAGCTGAGAATACCTGTCCAAATGACTGAAATTTGTTAATTTTGTATGAGTACATATATTTTTTTTAATTTCAGTTTGTACAATGTATACACATTAGTGTATAAAGTTTATTCATTTAATTTTTAGTATGAAGAGCCTTACTACATCAGTACTAATGGATAATTAGAGCAGATCTATAAAGAATATTCCATTCATTTTTTATTTTGCTTCATCTTTTATTCATTTATACTAGTATGTGTATTTTACTTCTTTTCTGAGCCATTTGAGAATGTATTTTTAATATTATGTCCTTCTCTCTGACTACTTAAGTGTGTATTTTATAAGAACAAAATGTTCTCATACATAACTGCAGTATAATTATCAACTTAAAAAAAAACCTCATATTGACATCATAATTTCACTTAATCTGCATGCCATATTCTAATTCCTTCATTTGCCCCAATAGGACCATTTTTAGTATTTTATTTTTCTCTGGTACAGATCTAGTCCAGGGTCACATATTGCTTTTCTTGTTTCTCAGTGGTCTCCTTTGGTTTGTTAGATTGGCATTGTCTCTTCACTGATATTTAGAATACAGGCTGGGTATTTTATAAAATTTTCCTCAGTTTGAGTTTGGTATGTCCTCATGACCTGATTCAGGTTATGCATGACCAGGCAGATTAAATGTGATGATATGCCTACAAGAAGATGGCCAGTGCTCCCATTGGTGAGCTCAATTTTAGCCATCTGGATGAGATCTTATCTGTTTTCTCCTCTCCATACTTACTACTTTTCCCTTGCAATTTCCACAATGGGAACCCTGGTTTCTATAACGTCACATTTACTCATTTGCTCAGTCCCACAATATGCACAAAATAATTTCAGAATCACTGTACCTGTACAACTACAAAGCAAAACGAATAATAAGAGGCAAAATTTGTTTATACGTGAGTCACATGATAGGAAATCTTGGTTGTGTACGTTGGCCCATATTTTTAAGTAATTCTGGTAATCCCTCTAATTGAAAAGATTTTATGATATGGATTCTGTATGCTAATTTTCTTTACCACTCATTTGTATTACTTATTTTTAGAGTATTTCATCTTATTGCACTGTATGTATCTTTGTGAACTGATGAATCAGTTGGCTACCTGCGTGTAACAGGTCACTTAAAACAAGAACCACTTAAAACAAGGACAATCATCGATTTGGCTCATCATTCTGTGAGTGAGCAATAAGACTTGGCTCATCTGGTGGTTCTGCTGATCTTCGCTGAACTGACGCACACATCTGTGATCAGCTGGAGAGGCAACTGGGCACGGGCTGGTCCAGATGATCTCATTCATATGCTTGATAGCTGATTGGCTGTTGGTTGGGGCAATAAGGGGTGCCTGGGGCATGTGTTCTTACCATCCAGTTACGTAGACAGAGGTTGTTTACATGGAAGTGACAGTTTCCAAGAGAGTGAGTAGAGTGTATAAGACCCTTCTTGAGACCTAGATTTGGAACTGACTCACCTTCATTCTACCACATTCCACCAACCAAAGCATGCCGTAAGACCAGAGCAGATTTAAGAGGTGGAGAAGTATACTCCACCCTTAAAGAAAGATGTGAACAGTTACATTGCAAAGTGCGTGGATACAGGTAGAAGTGAAGAATTGTGGCTGATTTTGCAATGCACCACAGGTTCCTTATGTCTTTTTGGGAAAGGATGTGGCTTAAAAAAAAATCAAACAGAAAAAAGAAAACAAAAAGGAAATTTTGTGTATTAATGTAACTGCATTGTTGGTTATGAAAATAGACATGAAAATCCATATGTGAATGATGTGTTCTTTGGCTTTATGATGTTGTTCTGCATCACTGCTTTATCTTCTTAATGATGTCACGCAAAGATCAAAGTGCCTCGTGTCTCCTAGTGTATCTGAGGGGTAAGGGCCCTGGGCAAAAACAGAGTTTCAACTCTGATATTATGAATCTATGTCATGATTTTATCTGTGTGAGCGTTGACATTTAAAAGACCTTTCAGTAATGATTGCATGAGATACAAGATAGGATTTTTTTTCACTGACGATTTTCTTCTATTTTGCTCCTTTCTGATGTCCTTTCACTTTTTGTGGATGTTTGTGTTTTTTAAAGCAGATAAAATAAATAATGCCAAACACTAAGAGGGGGAAAGATTTTTCAAGTTCCTCTTTCAAATATTTGACTCAGTAGCTGGAAAAATGTGAACCATGCCTTTTTTCCAGGTTAATTGAGATAAAATTGATATGTAACATTGTGTAATTTTAAAGTGTACAAGATGATGATTTGATACACGTTGTTTTTGCAAAATTATTGCCACAGTATGTTTAATTAACACCTCTATCACTCACATAATTACCATTTTCTGCATGTGGTGAGAACATTTAAGATCTACTCTCTTAGCAATTTCATGTATACAATACAGTATTGTTGACTATAGTCACCCTGCCATACATTAAATCTCCAGAACTTAATCACTTAATCACCTTACAACTGAAATTTGTTCTCTTTGACCAACATCTCCCCATTTCCCCCATTCTCCAGCACCTGGCAACCACCGTTTTAGTCTCTATTTCTACAAGTTTTACTTTTTTAGATCCTACATACAAGTGAGATTATACAGTATTTGTCTTTCTCTGTGTGGCTTATTTCACTTAGCATAATGTCCTCAAGGTCCATCCATGTTGTCGTAAATGGCAGGATTTCTTTCTTTTTTATGGCTGAATTATATTATGTTATATATATATACCGTATTTTCTTTATTCATTTTTCTATCCATTGACTCTTAGGTTGTTTCCATGTCTTGGCTTTGTGAATAATCTTTTAATTAACATGGGAGTACAGATATCTTTCCAAGGTAGTGATTTCATAGTGATTTCTTTCCCTTCAAATATGTATCCAGAAATGAGATTGCTAGATCATATAGTAATTCTATTTATTATTATTATTATTATTATTTTGGTGAAGAGGATTTGCCCTGGGCTAACATTTGTTGCCAATCTTCCTCTTTTTGCTTGAGGAATATTGTCACTCTGCTAAAATCTGTGCCAAGCTTCCTCTATTATTTTGTATGTGGGACACCGCCACAGCATGGCTTGAGGAGCAGTGTATAGGTCCATGCCTAGGATCTGAACCCTCAAACACAGGTCTGCTGAAGTGGAGCATGCAAACTTAATCACTATGCCCCTGGACTGGCCCCTATTTTTAGGATTTTTTGAGGAATCTTGTGGGCCACTTTTGAAACCTGAAAAGTTTTCTCTTACATTAAATTTTCACATGGTCCCTGGTCTTTTTCCATATTTTCTCCACTGACATGATATATTCTTAAATGCTTCTAAATGCAAAGTTTTTTCTTTGCTTAAACTGGTAAACAATCATTTAACTCTTCCAGTTAAAAAGTTATAAAACATTGCAGTAAACACAAACAAAATAAGGTAATCAGGTATATGACACTGTCAGTGGATATATTGGTCTACACAAGTTTTTTTTAAATCTAGATATTTCCTAAATCTTCCTCTAATTTCCTTTGTTGAGTCTAAGTCATCAGCTGAAAATTACATGTCAAAAATGTATGTTTGTTGGGGCCAGTCCCATGTCACAGTGGTTGAGTTAGCACATTCTGCTTTGGCAGTCCAGGGTTTGCCAGTTCGGATCCCAGGTGTGGACACATGCACTGCATGTCAAACCATGCTATGGCAAGCATCCTACATATAAAGTAGAGGAAGATGGGCACGGATGTTAGCTCAGGGCCAGTTTTCCTCAGCAAAAAGAGGAGGACTGGTGGCAGATGTTAGCTCAAGGCTAATCTTCCTCAGAAAAAAGTAAAATAATAAATTAAAAAAACCAAAATATATATATTTTTAATACACTAGTTATATCCAGTTCCCTATTAGTAAACTTGTTTAGAAAATGAAAAAGACAAAGTACTTTTAAAGGTATATTTTCTTGGAAAATTTCCATATTTAGAGAGAATGACATTTACAGCAAAACAGCAAAGAATTGAAAGTCAGGATTGAGGGGTTTCTGGATTTTCTTCTTATATTTTTAGTGTAACATTATAACCAAGTCACTCATATTAAAACAAATAGGACAATAAAATATTTTGAAGATAGAGTTAAAAAGGCTGCTCTTCCATTATTAAAGGTTGCAGAATTGCTACTTTAGGAAAACTCTGTTCAGTAATACACGTATTTTCAGACATCCCTATTAAGATGAACTTAACTCTGTCTCAATGGTGATTCATTGAAGTCAGGTGGAAACTTTTCCTAACAAATGCTGATTTCCTTATATTACTTGTTTTCCATAAAAATTATCCATCATATTTGAGACAATATTAACTATTTTTAAAATAAAATATTAATAATATGTTTTTCTGTGGCATTTGGAGCATCACTACATATGGTTGTCAGTAGCATAAAAATATCAGTTATAGATATTAAAATATTGATGTATGCATCAGTCCTACTCCATTTACACTTCCAATAAAAACTTAAATTTTTTACTCAAATACAGTAAATGAATGTATGCATATAGTCATCACTTCAAAATCTGAGCTATAAATATATCATTGCCTGAAACTCCCAGGTTTATGTACAACCTTCGTTTACTCCTAACGTAAAATGTCTTGGGTCTTGTAAGCAGAGGGGGATAGTCCTCGCTGTGCTAACATGCCTGCAGAGAAGGCTGGACAGCTGCACGGACATCCTGAGGGGAGAGGAGGAGCCGCAGATTTGTCTTTCACTGACAATAACAAGCAATAAAGCTAGATTCCTTCGCAGTACAGCCACCAACGCTGGGCCATCCATGACGTCCAGTTCACCAGGCGAGTCACGGCGGTTCATGCACCGGACTGAAGAGAAATCTTATAATCAGGCTGTCGCTGCCCAGCATGTTCCTTTGTGTAATGTCAGTGCTCTAAATTTTTGTGGGTCAGCATCCCACTAACCAAGTCTAACTTCCTCTTCTTCAGCACAGCCGAAGCCTGGTGTTCCCAGGCTTGCAGCTCCTCGGTCACCTGTTGTGTTTCTGATAGTGGGGACTGGGCAGGAGATGTGTATGCGTATATATCACATGAATATTTTACAGACTTCACGGTGGCTAGTGCACGCATTCAAAAGAGAGTTAGCACTTTGTGTTCTTTTAGGCCACTGCTGCATCCAAGTGCTTGGGGAAAATTTGAAGGCTCAATTTGAGATGTTTATGCCATCTATAAATTTCCCAGAGAAATGCGCATTCACTTTTATATCAAGATTTACACTCAAATATCTTCTAAACTTTTCTCTAAAATATTTATTTTGGTTTGGTTTTGGAGGGCTAATGAAATTACATTAATTTGTCACTTTTATGTCATCATATGTATTATAGGAAAGGAAAAGGGATGAGCTGAGAGAAAAGAGGTAGAAAAACGCAGTCATACCCTCCAAAGAGGTTTGGTAAGCCACAACTTCAGAAAAACACCTGTTTGTTCCAGCTAATAGAGAAGATATTATAATGAATTAATTTCCAATAAAGTTCACATGATTAATACATTTGTTGCTAAGTAAAAGCTGATCAAAACAGGAATGCATTTTTTTTATTGAGTTCATAATAGTTTACATCAATGTGAGATTTGAGTTGTACGTTATTTCTTGACTGTCACCAAATGAGTGCTCCCTTCATCCCCAGTGCCCCCTCACCCCCCTTGCCCTGGTAACCACTGAACTGTTTTCTTTGTCCCAGTACTTGTTTATATTCCACATATGAGTGAAATCATCTGGTGTTTGTCTTTCTCAGACTGGCTTATTTCACTTAGCATAATTCCCTCTAGGTCCTTCCATGTTACTTCAAATGGGATGAATTTGTCTTTTTTCTGGCTTAGTAGTATTCCATTGTATATATATACCACATCTTCTTTATCCAATCATCGGTTGATGGGAACTTGGGTTGCTTCCATGTCTTGCCTATTGTGAAAAGTGCAGCAGTGAACATAGGGGTGCATATGTTATTTTGGATTGTTGATTTCAAATTGTCTGGGTAGATACCCGGTAGCGGGATAGCTGGGTCATATGGTAGGTCTCTTTTTAGTATTTTGAGGAATCTCCATATTGTTTTCCATAGTGGTTGCACCAATTTGTATTCCCACCAGCATTGTGTGAGGGTTCCCTTCTCTCCACACCCTCTCCAACGTTTGTTATTTTTAGTCTTAGTGATTTTAGCCATTTTAACAGGTGTAAGGTGGTATCTTAGTGTAGTTTTGATTTACGTTTCCCTGATGATTAGTGATGTTGAACATCTTTTCCTGTATTTATTGGCCATCTGTATATCTTCTTTGGGAAAATGTCTGCTCCTCTCCTCTGCCCACTTTTTCATCGGGTTATTTGCTTTTTTATTGTTCATTTGTGTGAGTTCCTTATATATTATAGAGATTAACGCTTTGTCAGATAAATGATTTGCAAATGTTTTCTCCCAATTGGTGGGTTGTCTGTTTGTTTTGATCCTAGGTTCTTTTGCATTGCAGAAGCTCTTTAGTCTGATGAATTCCCACTTATTTTTCCTATTGTTTCCCTCGTCTGAGAGGGCATGGTATTTGAAAAGATCCTTTTTAGTTCAATGCCAAAGAGTGTACTACCAATATTATCGTCCAGGAGTTTTATAGTTTCAGGGCATATCTTTCATCCATTTTGAGTTTATTTTTGTGTACAGTGTGAGATAGAGGTCTACCTTGATTCTTTTGCATGTGGCTGTCCAGTTTTCCCAACATCATTTATTGAAGAGACTATCTTTTCTCCATTGTATGTTCTGGGTAACTTTGTCGAAGATTAGCTGACCGTAGATGTGTGGTTTTATTTCTAGGCTTTCAGTTCTGTTCCATGGATCTGTGTGCCTGTTTTTGTACCAGTACCACGCTGTTTTGGTCACTATGGCTTTGTAGTACATTTTGAAGTGAGGGATTGTGATGCATTCAGCTTTGCTTTTTTTTCTCAGGATTGCCTTAGCAATTCGGGGTCTTTGAGTGTCCCATATGAATTTTAGTATTCTTTGCTCTATTTCCTTGAAGAATGTCATTGGTATTCTGATAGGGATTGCATGGAATCTGTAGATTGCTTTGGGTAGTATGGACATTTGAACTATGTTTATTCTTCCAATCCATGAACAAGGAATCTCTATCCAACTTAAAAGTCATTATCAGTTTCTCTCAGTAATGTCTTATAGTTTTCATTGTATAAGTCCTTCACCTCCTTGGTTAAGTTCATGCCTAGGTTCTTTATTTTTTCAGTTGCGATTGCAAATGGAATTATATTCTTGAGTTCTCTTTCTGTAAATTCATTATTGGAGTACAGAAAAGCAACTGATTTTTGTAGGTTGATTTTGTAGGCTGCAAATTTACTGTAGTTGTTAATTATTTCTATTAGTTTTCCAATGGATTCTTTGGGGTTTTCTATATATAAGATCACGTCGTCTGCAAACAGCAAGAGTTTCACTTCTTCCTTCCCTATTTGGATTCCTTTTATTCCTTTCTCTTGCCTAATTGCTCTGGCCAAAACCTCCAGTACTATGTTGAATAAGAGTGGTGATAGTGGGCATCCTTGTCTCATTCCTGTTCCCAGGGGGATGGCGCTCAGTTTTTGCCTATTGAGTATGATGTTGACTGTGGGTTTGTCATATATGGCCTTTATTATGTTGAGGTAATTTCCTTCTACCCCCATTTTGTTAAGAGTTTTTATCATAAATGGCTGTTGGATCTTGTCAAATGCTTTCTCTGCATCTATTGAGATGATCATGTGGTTTTTATTCCTCAATTTGTTGATATGGTGTATCACATTGATCGATTTGCAGATGTTGAACCATCCCTGTGTACCTGGTATGAATCCCACTTGATTGTGATGTATGAACTTTTTGATGTATTGCTGAATTCAGCTTGCCAAAATATTTTTGACAATTTTTGCCTCTATGCTCATCAGCGATATTGGCCTGTAGCTCTCCTTTGTTGTGCTGTCCTTTGTCAGGCTTTGATATCAGAGTGATAGTGGTCTAGTAGAATGTGTTAGGAAGTGTTCCATCCTCCCTAATTTTTTGGAACAGCTTGAAAAAGATAGGTATTAATCTTCTCTGGAAGTTTGGTAGAGTTCCCCAGGAAAGCCATCTGGTCCTGGGGTTTTATTCTTTGGGATGCTTTTGATTGCTGTTTCAATCTCTTTCCTTGTGATTGGTCTATTCAAATTGTCTGTTTCTTCTTGACTCAGCTTTGGGAAGTTCTAAGAGTCTAAGAATTTATCCATGTCCTGTAGGTTTTACACTTTGTTGGAATATAGTTTTTTGTAGTATTCTCTTATAATCCATTGTATTTCTGTGGAGTCTGTTGTTATTTCCCCTCTTTCATTTCTGATCTTGTTTATTTGAGCTTTCTCTCTTTTTTCTTTGTAAGTCTGGCTAGGGGTTTGTTGATTTTATTTATCTTCTCAAAGAACCAGTTCTTTGTTTCATCGATCCTTTCTACTGCATTTTTTGTCTCAATAGCATTTATTTCTGCTCTGATTTTTATTATTTCTCTCCTTGATGAACACTGATGGGAAGATATTTTCTTCTTTATCTCCTCTCTTCTCTAAGCTGTTCTTTATTTCCTAGATCCTCCAACTCATAGTATTTTAGTTTATTTCCTTTCTTATTTAAATTTATGTAATTTTAAAAATTGGCATAACTGGGAACACTCAACTTTAGAACAATAGATACCACAATAAACAGAGCCCTACTTTCTGGGTGTGTTTGAACTTTTACAAAGACTCCCTAAAATAGTTAAAGCATGGCACACGAACTGGTTACCTCAGAATAATGACACTATTTATTTATTGAGCTCTCTTAGTGTGTCACAAACTGAATTGGTTACCCACAGTGTGGACACTCTTTTTATACCCATTTTGCAGATAAAGAAACGTAGGGTTACAGAAAATAAGTAACTCACTCATGATCATGTTTGGAGTGAAAATGGAAATTTAAGTTCATCCAAACCCTTCATTCTATTCACTGTGCAGAAATTCCAGAAAACATGAAATTAGATTGCTTAAAAAACTCTTGCACCCTCAGTTTATGTTTACCCTGACAGTGTGCATTTGTGGTGCTTAATACATCTTATCTGTAATTTAGATTTGAGCACCTTGATAATACTTAGAAGAACTGGGAAATCCCTTTAAGGCCCTTCTTGAAGTTATTCACATAAACTTGTGAAGAGCCAGATGTTCAGCAGACACAGATGGTTATCTTGTTCAGCGCCTAGAATGATGTTTTTCCTACGAGTTATTATCTATTTTAGAGATACGAAAAGTTATTTTGGTTAATACTAGTTTGACACTCTAAAAAATTCATTTTTGCTGTTATATTTCTGTCATTTCACAGCCAAACTCTCTTCAGGTTATTTTTTAACGTGAGACCTAAGTGGGAGGCTAAATTAGTTTACAGCAGTGAGCCACACGATTGTCTGAATTTTTAGAGTGTTGTCTTTATTTAAAAGTTTACTGTAATTTCATCACAAAAGATCAGGTCCAAAAGTCACTTTACATAAATTGAAGAAACAATTTGGCTCTCCAGGTGTGTGGGATGCTTTTACTTTAACTATTAACTGATGAAAAAGTAACATTGTCCCCGAAAGATGCCATTGACTGTCCATTTGCGTGGAGGATTTGGCTCAAGATGCCCCCTCTAAAAGCACTTTGTTGTCCACAACATGTTGCTAGCGTACCTTCTCAAAGTCAGGGCTCATCCCATAAGATGCTTTAGATTTTATTGAATGTCTTATGGTTTCAAACCAATTTAATTTTAGTTTTGCAATGATTATAATATTGTAAAGTCAAACAGTATAGATCATCTTCACCCACAAGGTTTATAATCAAAGAGAATTAATCACCCTTGGTGACCTGCTGACTCGTCAATGTGAAACGATGCCTCATTTCTTAGTTCAATTTTAACCTTAAATAACCAGCCACATTTCCTAGCTCATATTTGGATGGTGCTGTCACCTGATAGTGCCTGAAACTATACATGAATAACAAAATAATAGGAAACAATGTCTACTTCAATTGTCCACTGTAGAAATATCATAGGCATACAATGTGAAGTTTAAAAACACAGAACACAAAGGAAAAAGTAGCATCATGTTCAGTGCCCTCCCCATGAGAAAAATCAGTTTGCCGCTTTTATAATTGTGATGTGTTTTCTGCCTGCTAACAGCATAATTATAGATGTGCACATGTACATTAATGTGCAAATTTACACAAACTCGAGAGGATATTTCCGCACACATATGGGTATCTGCAATCATTTTGCATATGCTATTTTCAATTTTTCTATCAACTATTTCAACGAATTTTCATTTTTCTAGTAACTGCTTATGCTCAGTTCAGTGGCAAATACTGTCCCCGCACAACGCCAGGGCCCTTCAGCAGCTCATTTCTACCATATTATAGACTCTACGCAAAGGTGAGTGTGTGTTGCAAACTCTGTCGCTTCTACTCTGCAACCACATTATCTCACAATTTGCAGCCTATTTCATCCAATCCACAGACTCATGGGCCCTGCTTTCTAAGGACATGGTGTATCTTTCCACCCCTGGAAATAAGACTCAAATTATATTCTTATTTTTGAGTGTTTTGCCCTTTGTCTTCTCAGGGTGAGAGTGATCAGGGAGAAAGCCCACATACACAGAAATACTAACTCTTCTGCACATCTTGTCTCTGCTCCTGGATAACACAGTTTTGCAAAGCAGAATACTCTTATGATACTAATAACAGAGACCTAATGTCTCATTAATGAAATGAGTAATGTCATTGACTTCTAGCTATAGAGATTGTTATTAAGGGCATAGTTTGTATTTTGTACATCTTGAGAGAGCAATTCTTGTAAAAACTTTTAGTGTTTTTCATTGTGAAATCTGTGCTTTTTTATTAACTAGTGCGTTAATCCCTTTGCTTCATTATTAAAAATATATTTAGTGTAAATCTAATTTCCCCCGTCTCCGTGTGTGTGTGTGTGTGTGTGTCTCCACTCCTTTCTCTCCTTCTTTCTCTGCTTATTCTGATCTTCCAAATGCCTTCTCCATCCAGCTAATTCTAACACTGTGTTGTTGAACATTAAATATTTTGGTGTTAGGAATAAGGAAATAAATCTTTCCACCTCAAAGGACAAAAGAAAGAAGATTCTCTGACAGGGCAGAGAGGAGATCATGTTAAGTAACTCAACAAGGAAAAGAAGAAACTCCTGCCCACCAACCTATGGAGATGCTGGCAGAATGCCAGACACAAGGCTACACCAAGATTGGAACCAAAAGCAGTCACCTCACCCTGTCTTCAGGCAACCAGATCTCTAGAAAAGAAAGCATGACTTTTTAACTTCTCCTGAGATTACAAAGTAAAGGAAAGAAAATGAGTCAATTTATTCAGGAACAAGAAGAATCAAAAGCAATATTTTCTTTTTTAATACAAAAATGTTTATTTGCCATAAGCTTTCTTGACTATTATGCATTAATCACATTATTCATCTAATAACCTTGATGCTCGTAGTGTGAAAGTCTTGCATAATATGCACAAAGCGATGTGTGGTGAGTTTATAAACTTACACGTTTGTGGGTTTAAGTTGAATGACATTTTAGATTTTCGGAAGAAGAAAACAAGAAATATCTAAGGATATGTGACAAATTTGCATGAGTATATGATATTTTTTATAGATTACAGAATGCATAGCATGGGCCATGAGTGATATATATATAAAATGCATCACATCTGTTTCCTAGACTGCATTTCTCCCAGCATTCTAGGAGTTTTGCTTTATGCATCGTGTTTAGTTTATCCAGAGAGACTGTGAGAACTGCGAAGGACACTCAGTCTTCCATTTAAGAACACTGAGCTGGGCTGGAATACACTGAGTTCTCTTCTCTTTTCTGATTTCGCCATCGGTTAATGGTTACATTAGAAAAATACATATTAAGATACAATATAAGTAGACACAGGAACATGTGCCACACTTCCACCCAACAACAAAGATCATGTGTAGAATGTCACAGGCTTTGGGCATTTTCGTATTATCTGGTAAGAGTTTTTAACTCTGGCATTCACAGTGAATAGGCTGTTCAGTATAAGAAGTATTATCCCCCCCAAAAAACAAAATTATTTTTCCCTTTACAAATTTTAATGGACACCTTTCAAAAAATCATAATAGCTTTCTTTTTTTTTTGTAAATGAATGCATGCATATATGAATGTATTTTTTAGTAGAGTTGATCAGATGTTTTAACATTTGAAGGTTCAGGGTTGTCAAGACAGACATCAAATATTGAATGGTTCTATGATGCAAAAACGATCTCAGGAGCTGTTGGTTCTAAGCTAAAGCATCCTGTACTGTGATGCTCCTGAATTATTACATTTGTTCCTTATGGTTTATTCTTCTTCTGCCCTCCACTGACATTTCTTGATGTCAAGCATATACATCCATTGCGATATCTTTTCAATGATATATGGTATCTACTCTGTTCTGGGAAGCTGCATGAGCAAACTTAAAGTACAGGAAGAAAGTAAGTGAGAGAAAGTCTAGTAGAAGAGGAGTATCTTGTACTGCCAGAAACTAAAGAAGCGCTGGGAAGAAAAAAGAAGAGAAGAAAACACATTATCAAATGGGCACAGGAGCCGACTGAGAGAGCTTCCAATGGCAAAAGCTGGAATAATTTGAGCAAGAAAACAAATAAAGACATAATGGATTATAACCCAAAGTGTAAAATAAATATCCGTGAGTACACAGCATTATAAATAAGTGATTGAATAAACAAATAAATGAGGGAAAAGAGACAAGTCTGTCACGCAGAAGAATTCTGAATAAATTATGTTGATACTCCTCCATCATTGAGGTGGAGCAAAACTTCCCTCTCCTTAGATGTGAGCTTTGCATAGTGACTACCTTTCAAAGAGTACAGTATGGAAAGAGGAGATAAAAGAGTAACTTTACAGCAGAAAAATCTGGCACATTCTTTATCGGCCAGTTGAATAAGGTCAACACACAGTCATAAATCACACTAATATTATATACTCTTGATATCATTAGATGAGAATGGTACTTTACCTCTGTGGTCTTTGCCCCAATAATCCATAACCCCTGTCTAAACGTGAGAAAAATGTCAGACAAACCTATACTGAGGGGTATTCTACAAACTACCCAACCAGTGCTCCTCAAAACTGTCAAGGTCATCAAAAAGCAGATTCTGAGAAACTGTCATAGCCAAGAGAAGCCTAAGGAGACCTGATGGCTAAATGTAACGTGGTGTGCTTGAGGGGATCCCGGAACAGAAAAAGATGTTAGATAGAAACTAGGAAAATCAAGAAAATAAAAAAAATTGAAACAACTGCATGAGATAACTTTAAGAGTAATTTCTTAATGGCGGTTCATTAGTTGTGATGAACGTATCGTACTAACATAAGCAATGTTAGCAAGACGCAAACTGACTTGGGATATACAGGAACCCTCTATACTGTCTTCGTAACTTTTCTTTTAGTCTAAAACTATCCTAAAATAAACATCTTATTATAAAAAAGCAACAGCTTATTTCATAGTATCTGAGCGTGTTAAATCCGTTTGTTATTTATGGGAGGTGTCATAATCTGTCATTTTAAATCAGTGGTTCCCGAACTCTAACCTGCTCAAGAATCACTAAAGTCTTTGTGGAAATCTTACAAACAGTTTAGAATCTTCCTGTAAATAGTTTGGAATCCTGCTGTATATTGGCTTTCCCTGTAAAACTCCCAGACCTGGAGCCCTCACAGACAGATGCTAATTTATTTGCTCTGGTGTGTGCCTGAGCAACAGCATTTTTAAACACTCCTCAGTGTTGCACAGCCAACATTGGGAAGCCCTTCTGAAGTGTTTTATATTGCAGCTGTTGGCAGGGTTTCCTCCCTTCAAATGCTGAGCTGACCAATTATACCAGTATCTCTAGAGATGCTTGTTAAACATGCAGCTTCCTGGTTTCTACTCCAGATGTTAGAATGATGATCTCGGGATTTGCAGTCAAGAAATTCAAATTTAGCAGCAAATTACTCTTAGCCATATGCAAGTTTGACATGGCTGGTAGTGCAGAGTCATAAGGATGGAGAGAAGCATGGAGGGAGAGAAGGTTTCAGGCTGGGAGGGGGCCAGAATGGGGCTTGAAGGAGTGAAAGCTCAGTTTCAATGAGTGAGAAGAGAATAAGAGGACAGAGGAAGAAGTCAAAGAAAAGGAAATGGGAACTAAAAATTACTGGGTTTATGATTGACATGACGTACATATTTTCAATATATTGTCTTATTAAATTCTCACAGGATCCCCTTTAAGTTGGTATTGTTCTCATTTTAAAAATGAGAAAACAGACTCGGTGACAGTTCATAACTAGTCCTGAGAGAGTCTGAAGAGTCTAGAATATAACAAGCACGGAGCAGGGGTGGGCGAGAGGGGCATGAAACTGGTGATGTCTGCCTACCAGAGCACAGAGGAGTCGATGGTGCAGCTGGGAGGCTTCTATCACTGAAAAATTAAAGTCCAGGCAAAGCCAGGGCAAGTCTTGCATCTGACTCAGTGCTTCTACGGAGAACTGCTCTTCTAAAGCCACTATGCCCGCTACATAGTTGACTTTAATATTGGAATAACTGACCAGATTGACGTAACCTGTGCTTGTCTTGACCTCTCATTGGTATTTTCTCATTAAGTTGTTAAGTATTCACTCTGTGAAATAATGTTCTATCTAACATAACCATACAGGATGTGAGCATGCACGTGTATTTTCTAGCTGTTGCTGCTTCCTCTGTTTCGCCCAGGGTTTCTACCAGAGTACCTGTAAAGAAGGGCCGGAGTCACAGGGATTTGTACCCAGAAGAGTTGGGAGCCCTGTAGGAGGCCTCTCACCTGTGGGGCACTTGTGATGATGAGTATGTGGTAGGTGTGGGTATACATGGGCACATGTGTATCAGGTCCCAGGATAAAACTCTGAGAAGTGATTAGGAAAACATACTGCTGACAAGACCACAATATGAGATGAGAATATTTAATGATGTTGTCGAATCTATAGACACTAATTGCAAATGAGAAACATCGGGAAAAACACCTAATGCTATTTGGAAATATTACTGTGGTGACACAGGGTTTACTTACGGGGAGAACTATAGTGCTATTTAGTTTATCTGTACAGAAAACATGAAGAGAAGTTTGTGCTAAGAAGAACTAGGGAGCATCCCTGGATAACAAAGAGAAACTCACCATATGCCGAAGAGAGAAGCTGTTTCATAAATGGGTATTACTTGTGTTGCTGGATTAAATTGAAATGAGGGTCTTGACTGCAGATGGTGAAAAGGAAATTAGTGGGGCTGGCTGCCTAAATGACTTCAAAAGGAGGCTCCCTCTTGAGCTCTCTGAAAGACACCAGAAAGAAAGCAAAATCCTACGGTGGATATTCAGGTTTAATTCACAAAACTCTATGAAGTTGCTAATTGTTTATGTGGGAAGCAATTAGTCTCCAAATGACTGAAAAGACAGCAAGTCAGGGGGTTAGGGAGAGAGACAGGATAACAGAAATGAAAACAGAACTTCAAAAGATGGGAAATTTACATTTGTGGAGATGTTTTCAGAAGAGAGTAGATGCTGGGGTGCTTGCATTTGTGTTTTTTTTTCATTTTTTTGTTGTTGGTTCCTACCAGTTGCAAACCAGATGTGTTTCGGTCTATTTCTTTGTATATATTAATGTGTGACCTTGATCAAAGTTCTGGAAATGTATGACAAAGATTGACAGCCATCTCCAGACTACAGAGCTGTGAATGATTCATTCATTAACTGTGTCAAAACACTAAGATGATTTCCTCTAGCTGATGTTGGTGACCTGGCAGAAGTGGACAGGAAGTATAACATTAAGGTCCCCCTTTCCAAGGAGGTCTGGTGCCATGGGAATGTGTGTGCCCTCTGGTGGGCCCCTCAAGGGCAACTTGCCTTGTGCCCACTGACAGACCAGCCATGGAGCTACCTTCCAAACCTCAGACGATGCAGATTCCCAGAATGTGTCTGTGCGTGTGTGTGTACGTGTGCGTGCATGTGTGAAAAAGAGAGCGAGACTAATTATCAGCTAATGTCTAATTGATTTTGTCTAATTATCAGCCCCCCTTCAGTTTCGGCTCCACTCCATCCTCAGTTGGTGACCTAGGGTTTCCTGAGTCCTGACGGAAGACTGGATTAACTGAGTCACTCTGATAATTTGTTTAACATATTCAACAATTTGTGGAAATAAAAGAGAAATCACACTTACTAAACTACCGATCTGAACTGCTAACATGATAATTTGTCCATCTTCCTAGATATCGTATAGAAATACTTGAGAAAATGTATAAAAAATCACTTAGAAAATGCCATAAGCTATTTATTATTAGAGATTGCTCAGGTTAGATCTTGACTGTATATTTCAAAACGCTGCTTTGGATTAAAAGATTTCCAGGCTAATAGAATTAAATTTTATTTGTTAAAATATGACTCTTTATTGTAAGTATACCTATTTAAAATGTTCCATGGAATTTTGAACTTAAATTCAGTGATGTTAAACCATAAATCAGAGGTCAATCTTTTGTGGAAGAAGTGTGCTGTGCATATGTGATTGCCCATTTCTTCCGGTGGTAGGTGGCACCCCAGGTCTAGCAGGTGGTGGCATCAGAGTTTGGAGTAAACTCTTTGTTCTAAAGAAAGATGGAAAGGAAACCCCCTACTGCAGGCAGTGGGGACACTTGGGGTCATCAGAGGCTGCAGGAAGTGTCCCAGCATGGCTGTGGATCTGAGGGCTCGTGTTTTACATGATTCTTCTCCTAAATTTTTAAGAAAGTATGCAATTTAGATTTTTTTTTACCCAACTAGTACCATACCTCTACCCATACTTGAGGTCCTGTGGTCCTGAAAAAGTGAGATTCATGTCAGAGAACTATATTTCTCAGTTGATGGTGGTGGAAGTTCTCAGCGTTGTAAAGTGAAGGAAATAGACACTTTAGTTTATACCTTGTATGTGACCTGAGAAAGTTAAAAGATTTCCATATTTTGTGTTTTGAACTGGAACTGAGGAATTGACTGTGGGAGGTCTCTTTTCCATAAATAGCATTATTGAGGTATGATTGATACACAAGAAACTGCACATATTGAGAGTATACAACCCTACTAGCCCTGACACACATATTCACCTGAAAAACCAACCACAGTCAAGACAATAAACATACCCGTCACCTCCAAAACTTTCGTCCTGCTCTTTTGTATTTCTTTCTGTCTTATTTTCAAGTTATTTTTAATTGTAATAAGAACCCTTAACATGAGATCTAACCTTTTAACAAAATTTTAAGTGCATGAGACAGTATTATAAGCGCAGCATTGTATATCAGATCACTAGAACTTATTCCTTCTGTGTAACAGAAACTTTATACCTGTGAATAGCAACTTCCTCTTTTCCCCTTCGCTCAGCCCTTGGCAACCACCATTCCACGCTGCTTCTGTGAGTTTGACTATTTTAGATACCTCATATAATTAGAATCATACAGTATTTGTCTTTCTGTGACTGGTTTATTTCACTTAGCATAATGCCCTCCACATTCATCCCTGTTGTCACATATGACAGGATTTCTTTTTTTTTAAAAGTTTGAATAATATTCAATTGAATCATATACAGTTTCTTTATTCATTCATCTGTTGATAGACATTTAGATTGATTTCTTTGATATGACACCAAAGGCATAGGCAACAAAAGCAAAAGTAGACAAGTGGGACTGCATCAAACTAAAAAGTTCCTGCAGAGCAAAAGAAACTATCAACAAAATGAAAACGTAACCTATGGAATGAGAGTAAATATCTGCAAACCACATATATGATACTAGGTTAATATTCAAAATATATAAGGGATTCATATAACGCAATAGCAAAAAAAAATAAAACCAATTAAAAAATAGGCAAAGGAATTAAATTGACATTTCTCCAGAGAAGGCATACAGATGGTCAACAGGTACATGAAAAGATCCTTAACATAAGTATTCACCACAGAAATGCGAATCTAAGCCACAATGAGATATCACCCCACACCTGTTAGAAAGGCTATTATATTTTTTTTAAAAGATAGCATGTATTAACTAAGACGTGTAGAAACTGAAATCTTCCGAACACTGTTAGTGAGAAAGTAAAATGGTGCAGCTGCTTTGGAAAACAGTATGAAGGTTCCTCAATAAACTACAATAGAACCACCGTCTGATCCAGCAATCCCACTTCTAGGTAAATATCTAAAAGAACTGAAATCAGCATCCCAAAGAGATACCTGCACTCACATGTTTAATGCAGCATTATTCACAACAGCCAAAACTCTGGGAGCTCTTACGTCACATTAACTCAACAAATCCAACTCACAAGTTCCCGACCAAATGAGTCCCCAGACCAACCTCCTGTTGACTATCAATTTCTACCTAAACACCTCCCAGGTTCTCCCTCTCTCTCTCTTGCGCTGTCTCTCTCTCTCCCTCCCTCTGCCCTGGGCTGTGTGTTTGGAACTCTGTTGGAGCAGTTGCAGCAAGTGTGGCCTCGGCCCACTAGATGCCATAAAAGGGGTTGAGTAGCCCCTGGTCAGAGCTGGTCCTCAGTTGAGTGGCCAAGACTGGCGGTCAGGATTCTGCAGACCAGCACTGGCAACAAATTTGCTGGACGGTGAGCACCATTGTTTGTCTTGCAGGCATATCTTCGGCAGCCATTGAGCAAGCAGATAGGAAAGCACTGGTACAAAAAAAAAAAAAAGGCTTTTTTCAGGCAGTGTCCCTCCAGCACCCTCTCCTGACACAATTGAACATCCCTTCAGCTGGAAAAGGAGAAACACTCACCGAGGGAGACCAGTTCCCTTATCACAGACCAAGACAATGAGGGCATTTTTGGAGAGGACCAGTAATAAATTGAGAGCTGGCACAGCTGACATCTTGTCATTGTCTTTGGTATATTTTATTGACTCACATATTTTCATTCTGTGTTCTGTCTTTCAAAGTCCTTAAATCTGACCAGTGGTGGTGCACCTCAGAGCTAGAAGACCAAGGACTGGTCCACCCAAAAGGCACTTACCACACGACAAGTGGATTGATAAATTAGTAAAGAAAGCAGGATGCAGGATGCTCCTGTAAATGAGAAGAAATCAGCCATAACAATTCACTTGCTCACCAACACTTGAGTGTTTAGGTGTCCGGCTATCAGCTGAAAAGTGAGGATCTTCGTTTGTAAAAAAGGAGTCGTATATTAAAGAACAGACTTTTTTTCTTCTTCTTCTCCTCCTCCCCAAATCTCCCCCAGTACATAGTTGTATATTCTAGTTGTAGGTCCTTCTGGTTGTGCTGTGTAGGACGCCACCTCAGCATGGCCTGATGAGCGGTGCCATGTCAGCACTAAGGATCCAAACCAGCGAAACCCTGGGCCTCCAAATCATAACGCATGAACTTAACCACTCGGGCATGGGCCGGCCCCTGAAGAACAGACTTTTAAGAACAAGAAATAGAAACATGTAAAATCAACATATATACACATACGGAGTTGGTTGTAACCACAATGAGTGTGTTTGAATTGCGCCGGGGCTCATTATTTTAAGGTAAGTCTTCTGTCTCTATCCTCTCTCTCTCAGAAAGTTTTTCATAATATGAATAATGTCAGAGATTACTTCCACAAATTCAAAATTGTAACACTCTCCTTCATAAAACTCAATGATCTTGAAGCTGGCTGTGTCAAATATTCTGAAAATCACCTCTCTGTCCATTTGTGATTGTGACTGAACCCGGGTCATTGATAATGCCAGGCCATTGTCTTTACAAAGTTATTGTCTCCTGCCTACGGAGGACAGGACGAGGGATGGCTTGAACTGCAGGTGGCAGAATCAGTGCCACAGTTGTGGAGAATAGCTCACCATGTAAGCCCAGCAATTTTTTATCCAAACAAGAGCCTGGGTTGGAATCCTCTAAATGCCCTTTAGGATGTTAAGAGTTAAGAGTTGCCATAATCTATGGAGTGAATTGGACTTTTACACTCCCCTGAGAAAGGCTGCCTCCTAATTTGTACTCAAGGAGGTTTTTTAGGATCTTGTACTGTTTCACTGTGGACTAAATAATGGCCGAAGTGTAAGTGAGGGAAGATGTAGAGAAGTGGTCTGGCACGTGGGGGGAGGGCGTCGGCCTCACTGGTCTTGGGACCAACGCAGCCACTCATTCAGCCATTCAGGGGTTAATTTGTGCTACCAGTTATTTATGGAAAAATCTTTATTGCAATAGTTGAATTTCCTTTTAGATATGACTCTTAAAGATAAAACGAATCAAGTAAAATAAGTTTTTTGTTTAAAATAGGTAAAATATGTTATAATATTCTCTTCCCAGAATGATCCAAAATAAATATTTCTTTATATCTTCAGCTTGAGTAACATGCCAGTAAACCTCATACAAATGTAAGATATCCAGCACTTAATGATGCAGGAAAGATTCTGAAGGAATACAGACCGTCCTATTATTTTTATTCATATGGTGGAAGCTCAATAAATGCTGAATAATTGGCAGAACTTGTAGACTGAGACACTGGACTGGAAATCAGATTCCCCAGGTAATATTTTCCTCTTGGTGGATGATTCCTCCACACTATGATTCCTGAGGTATGAGCAAGCTCTCAAAGGAGATGTCAGTGTCCTCGGGAGGGTTATTTACATTTCCAATATAGTGTGGGTTAAAAGGCCCTCAAAGAAAAATGGCATGTAATAACCTGGGCCCCATGGGCCCCAGAGGAGAATGCGGCTGGAATGAGTTATTTGAAGAATGCAAGGCAAATACCACCCTGTCAATAATGGCGAGCTCTTTCGGAAGATGAGTTGTGGGAGAATAAATCACAAATAGGTTTTCAGGTGTCAGTCAGGAAATAAGCTATTACTTTGTCCCAAGTAAAGGAGCTGGGGACAACAGAGCAGAATATTGCAAATCTGGATGCTTCCATGAGCTGTGGGTACCATGACAACCAATCTCCAAGTGGGAGTCACAGTCCTTTCCCGGGGTAAATGGAGCACAACGTGTTCCCCTTGGGAACTCAGAATACGGAGTCTAAGAGGTGTAAATGGATGTCATTTCACTACCTCCACGCGCAACACTCCTGAGAATGTCCAGACTTCTGGAGACCATCAGGCAGGTCCACAGTCATGGGTGGGCCTCTTGGAGACCTAATTCAAGCAGTGTGTGCTCCTGCCCTTGCTGTGGGAAACTTGGCCACAGTACGTCTTCACCATGTGTTAAACAGCACTGACCAGAATCTTAGCCAACTGCCACAGGGGATCAAACATTAAAGGAATGAGTGGAGATATTTTCAAGTAAAATAACTTCATATAACTCATATTTTGCATAGAAGGTGAGCTATTTGCTATTATGGAATGGTATTTTTTGAAATTCTAAAAGTTTTAATCACTCACACATCCTGTGATTTCAGAAACAATGGGAACTGTGTGGCAGGAGACTGAGAGTTTCACTTTCACTACTTTTTTGGTTCTTATTTTTAAGCGGCTTTTATTTTTAAAAAATAAAAAAAAGTCTCAGATTTGGACTTATGTAAACACACGTGGGCCGGAACCAGAATGCACCACGTAAGACCTGGAGATTTGAAAATTTACCCTGCTATTTGCAATCTTCCTTCTATCACAGTATTCTCTGCACTAAACTGGCAATCTGTTAAAGGTTACATAAACTAGTTTTAGGTATAGTTAGGATTACTTCACAGTCCATCCCGAAAAACAAAACCTTTTGAACTTCTTTTCTCTAGACCTTATCAAGCCGTAGCTACAATTCGGCACTCAGTTCTGATGTGCGATTTTTCCCCCACAGAGGCAATTGTCTGACACGAGCTGGGTGTGCTTAATTCTGATAATCTCTACCTGCAGATAGCGTCAAATCCCAAGGTTAAGGGCTCAGTCCCATATGACTGCCCCCCTCCCCCATTTCAGTCACCAATCGCAATTCCAGATTGTCACCTGGACTTCTGACTGACCAGCTTTAGTTTGGAGGCGTCCATGACCCTGTCCTTGGGTTTGATTAATTTGCTAGAGCAGCTCACAGGACTCAGGGAAACATTTTACTTACCAGATCACTGGTTTATTATAAGAGAACATAACTCAGGAACAGCCAGGTGGAAGAGATGCATCCGGCAAGGTATGGGGAAAGGGCATGGGAGCTTCCATGCTCTCTGAATGCGCCATTCTCCCTGAATCTCCACGTGTTCACCAACCTGGAACCTCTGCGAACCACATCCTTTTGAGTTTCATGGAGGCTTAATGACATAGGCATGATTGATTAAATCATTGGCTATTGGGGATTGAATCTACCTCCAGCTCCTCTTGCCTCCCCAGAGGTCAGGGAGATGGGACTGAAAGTTCCAACCCTCCAGTCGCGTGGTTGGTTCCCCTGGTAACCAGTCCCCATCCTTAAGTGCTTTCCAAAAGTCACCTCTTTGATGTAAACTCAAGTGTGGTTGAAAAGGGTTTGTTATGAATATAAATTCCAAGGGTTTTAGGAGCTCTGTGCCAGGAAGAGAGATGAAGACCAAATATATTTCTTATTATAAATCACAATATCACAGTGGCTTCTATATTTCTGTGGAGGCAAGGCATCTTCTCAGGTACAAGAATTCTATAAAATCTTTATCATGTTTTATTTTTATCTCATTGAGAGTCTTAATTTTTTTCCGCATATTAAGGAAAGCCTTTCTTTTTAAGTTGATAATCTGTGTTGAAGGATCTTTCCACAGAATAAGCCCTTCAATGCTTCAGTCAGTCTCTTGCAAAGTGAGATTGCATGTCCTTGCTATTTTATTTTAACTTTAAAGGAAACATTACTCCTGTTTGGGAAATTCTGCTCTACATACCTCTGTGTTGTTCCTTGTTCCCAGAACTTTGGCTTGACTCAAGAATACTAAGCAACTTGCCCATTTCTGGGAGTCCAACATAACTGTCTGTTTTGCCCATTCCCCTGAATACTAGAATCATACTTGTTAACACTAAAATTGAACAATAAAATACTAATTCCAAAATTGAACAATGACATTTAACTTGTATTGAGAAAGTACCAACCTTTATGCCTTAATGCAAAGAACAATAACATTTCAGATTTTCACTCTCAGTATTCATAGGCGTGAATGGAGAAAAAGAATATGACTGAAGCAGAATAAAGCTATTTGGAGGGTGAGTGAAGAAACGCATGTCTGTTGATCAGCTGGGAATCCATTTAGAATTCAACCAAAGTGTTGGGAGACAATTCTCCCTACATTTCCTGAGTTTCTGCAAGTCTTGTGAACAGAGACAACAGTTGACTTTATTCTGGAATATCTTTCCAGGGAGGTTTATCTAGCAAACAGCTTTGGAAGATAGTGATAGATGGGAGCCTTACTCACTGCCTAGGAAAATAAAGACAGTGTCTTCCTCCAAGCAAAGAGGAGGCAAGCTTACTGCCTGTTTTAAAAGACTCAGGTTCCCTAAGTTCAGGATTCCTGTCCTTTAATGCAATCCACTATGTATGTAGACATCATCTAGCTGTCCTCGCATTTTCCTGTTTCAAGTGAAAAACATATGTTTGAGCTCATTTAACATGAAAAGAAAAGGAACTGCAATATTCAACAGGGATATATGCCTGTGGAACTAAGTCAGTCAAATGTTAATACGTCTGTGTGCTGTGATTCCAAAGATAGACCTGGGAACAACAGGACGGAATGTAGGAAGGTCACAGCTTTTGGAAATTTTGAGTTGACTGGCATTGAATTGACTACTTCTCAAGGAAGTGTGTCTCCAGCTCTTCAAGCAGGGGCACGCCTATGTGAAGGGATGGGATCTGTGGCTAAATGAGCTCCACATGGTCTTGATATAGTCCTTTTCTCTGTGGCCGGAGGCCCAGGCTATTGGGAATTTGGGGACTAGAGATTGGGCAGTCAGACCCATGTGCTCTGCAAATTCCATATGAAAGCACTTGCAGCTAGTGAAAGTATTACAAGGATTTGTGGTTCCCAGGATGCTAGTAATGTGCCTATTTTCCTATCATATCACCTTTCACAAAATCATCACTGAGCATCTCTGTTTCCTTTTCTTCTGGATAAAGAATAGAAAATGTGTTTATATTGAGAAGTGTTATATGCCATTTATCTGGATCCACCTTTCAAGATTATCCAGTACAAATTTTGGTGGTGGTTACACAACTCTTTGCATTTGTCAAAACTCACAAATGTACCAAAAAAGAATAAATTTCAGGGGCTGGCCCAGTGGCGTAGCAGTTAAGTTTGCACACTCCACTTTGGTGACCTGGGGTTCACGGGTTCAGATACCAGGCACAGACCTACACACTGCTCATCAAGCCATGCTGTGATGACATCCCACATACAAAATAGAGGAAGACGGGCACTGATGTTAGCTCAGGGACAATCTTCCGCAAGTCAAAAGAGGAAGATTGGCAACAGATGTTGGCTCAGGGCCAATCTTCCTCACCCCCCCCAAAAAAGAGTAAATTTTACTATATATTAATTAAAACATAGTATTTTTTAAAGCTGACTTCTAAATTTCTTCCAGTTCTAACAGTCTTTATTTAAAGGAAGGTTTTCACTCCCCAGAGATTCTTTCTAACATTTTAACAGGAGTGTCTTTGATGGCTTGCCTTTGTAGGATCTTGACTTACTCAGGAGATCTTATTCATATGGAGAGAGGTCTATACCGAATTCACCTTGGGCTGACTGAAAAGAGTTTCAAATTCCCAGTAGTCATGAAATTGGCTTTCTATGGAATGGGGTCACTTACTGAATTGAAATACCTTCCCTGAGAGTTTGTAGAACTGCAATGCATTCATTTGGTCCAGAGTAACACACCTAGTATTATTCTTTACTTCCAAGAATCACTATAGAAGGAATTATAAAGATATTGGCATGAACAAGTCTTGGTATTTACCAGGCACTGTGCAAAATATCTCACGTGGATTGTTACACTTAATCTTACAACAAACTTGAGAGCTCAGTGCTGTATGTTATTTTCATCTCTTTACAGAAGAATCCAATTAATTTATTCTGTGCATGATCGTTTAACTGATTAATAAGCAGGACTGAGATTTAAACCCAAGTGTGGGCATCTCAGGAGCTCACGTTCTCGACAACGCAGTGGCTCACGCATCTCAGCTTCTCTGAGCTCTGCTTAAATTGATTCTGAAGCTCACTCGGGAGCACATAAACTTCATAACCCTGTCGGAAAGCAATAAGAATTTACCCCTCTGTTAAACACAAACTCCTATCAATGGGGTACAGAAATACCACTTTCTATCACTTAAATGAAAATTAAAATTTACCATTGTAGTTTCCCATTTGAAATAAGAAAACAAAGCACTATTTGGGATTGTGAATGTTCTCAGCTGATGCGTCTACCATATGAGGTCTCATCTTTCTGTGATTCTCCTAAAGGGAGACGTGCTTGTGGATATCACCAGGCTGTAGATCTGGGATCAGGAGGAATTTGAGCAGCAGGAAGAGCATGAAGAATTCCAGTTCTCATGCTCAGTTCCCTGAAGTTCACACGTTCCTGATGCCGTCATCCACTTGGTGGCTGCCCATTGCTTTTCCTGGAGGGGCAATATGAGGATTGGGGGCAGCAGGAGGTGACACATTAGGCTGCCACAGGGTTCAGCCTCAGTTTTGCTTCTGCACATTAAATTAAATCAGAAGTTACTTTTCGTCTGTATCCGTCATATTAAGTTATCTTGAACAGATTTGAGTAAATTATTTCTGGAAAAGGCTGCTGTGAATGGGTTGTGAACTTCATGATTTTCCTGATCTATAAGCAAAGAAGTCCCGTTGTTTAGTGATTCAATGGAGGAAGGAACTCTTTCCTTGCCTGTGAGCTTTCCAGGTAGTGATCCTGCACAATGACGGGTAAGGAAAGTATTGACCTTGGGAATTTAGTCTGTCTTGCCACTAAATCATTTTCATGCTATTGCTTTAGGGAGGTCCCAAAAGTCCTTTTCCTGGATTTTCTATAGATCCCTTTCCCACAATCATATTCTATTTTCCGTATAAAATTTTTGTCTATGTTACTAGTGCTTGGGAAATATTAAATACAAAGCTTCGTTATTTCCCATTGCTGACTTTTCTTCCTGCTGTAATGGTCTGGTTTGGTAAGCAACAAGAAGGAGGCATGCTCACTTGAGAACAAAGAATAATAAAGTCTCCCAGTCTATTCAGTTTATTAAAATCAAAGTTTAGTTGGAAGGGAAAGCCTGTGACCATGGCAGTCAGATATTTTCCTGCATCTGGAAAGTTATGTTTGCATGGCTTGTGGACCATGCTCAGAAACTGGAGAACAGATGCCACTCCAGCAAATGTGTCCCATTTGTTTGTGTATACGGGGGGTTGAGGCGGGTGGGTTTCTTCTGTTTAATTTGGAAATGCTGCATGCTGCAGTGGTTCTGTACAGGATGCTAAAATCAGAGGCTGTGAAGCATGAGTTCCTCCCTAATTCATCACTGATTTTCACTTCGATCATCCTCTGACACTGAACATCTGTTCCGGAGCCTGTGGGTCCCAACATGCCCCCCAGAGCTCCCCCAGCAGGAGAGCGGCAGGCCCGCATCTAGACCGGCCCAGATGAAGCCCTGCGTGTTTTCCCTTCTTAGCAGGTGCTGCTGGAGCTACCATTAGCCCGGCAACTTGGAAAGAGAGAGAAAAAATACGAAGCGATAATGCCACAAACCCTAACCGCCGTCTGAGTCTCTGAAGACTCGTAATTTCACAACTTCTGTTGAGAGCATTGATGGGGAGTTAAGCAGTAGTTGTGACTAATACTGAAGTCCATGATTTTTCTTTTATGGGACTGATCTAGGCTAATTTGCAGAGGTTTAATAAGCAGAGGTTTCACACCAGCATGAAAAATAAATTACATGTGATGAAAACCTATTAAAAACATCCAAATAATCAGACTACAAACTACCACTTCCGGTCACTGAAAGTCATCAAAAGATAACAATCAAAAAAAGGAATCCTTTGAGAGCTTTTAAAATTCCACATTTAAAAAGAAGGACAACTTTCGCATCCTGATTGGAATCAGAATTCTTAGAAACGCAACCTGTGTATAGAGGGCGTGAGCGTTGCACTGGGCTTAATCTCATCAAGCTGATGGGGCAGAGGGCGTCATCAGGCCAGCCTTGTCCCCAACAGGAACGAAGAGGCAGATGCTGCATGCTCCAGTGTTGGGACTTCTCCCAAAGAAACCAGCCAGGGACATGCCAAATCCTTTCAAAGAGGTCATGATAGGAAGTTAATGCCCCTATGTCTTCCGACTGCAGAGAATAGCCCAGATTGCAATGGCACTAACAACCCAGCATAGAGTTCCTCACACATAATGTAACTCTTCTCCCCCTACGATGACTATTTCTACCCATTGCTCCTCTCCAAAGTGAATGCTAAGAAGACAGAAGAGTTCATTGACAAGAGCAAGCATTTGAATCCTGTCTCCACTATTTATTTGGCCTGGGCGAATGCTAAAGCTTCTAAGAGCTTGAGATTTCTCATTTGTTAAACGGAGACGATAGCATATATCCTGAAGTATTGTCACAAGCATTAGAAATAATAAATGGAAAGTGCCAGTTATACTCAGGGTGATATATAAATAGTAATATATAAATAGTATATATAATAGATATATAAATAGTAATAAGCATAATACGTATTACCAGAGCCCCCTTTTCCACCAATTCTTGAAGAAGATGACCTTCCTTCTCAGTAACAGAAAAAATAGGAGCTGTGAAGCAGGGCTTCCTCAATTTCCTGCACCACCAGTAAGTAACCATCATTTTTTCTCCCTTCTCTTCTGCTGCAGACCATCCCTACCCCCATATAACATAAATTTCCTGCCCACCTTACTTTTAAGGACTACATTTCCTCATCGAACCCCAACTCTACTGTATCTTTACCTTCCACTGTCCATTGATTCCTACTTATTGGCCTTTCAAACAGTTTGTACGATACAAAATCCAGCAATTTTCCCCAAAGGAAAACCCTATGGTTTAGGCCTTCTCTCCCAAATCATACCTCCTTCATTATCATCATTTCTTTATGTGGTTTTAATGGTGGTAATTTTTACCAAGGTGTGCTCCATGGAAGTTAGCAAGTCAAAGGGATTTTATCTTTGATACTGTTAGAGTTGCTGATTTTGCCAATCCAGGTTGACTTTTTATGGTATTGTCTCAATTTGGGATTCCTGATTCATGCAGGTAATGCAAACTCAGACTCCCACCCCTGTGTCACAGGACTCAATATATAGTTTTCTGTAATTCAACAAATATCTACGGAGCCCTGTGACGTACTGTGTGAGGCACTGCTCTAATGCTAGGTACAGCAGTGAACCAAAGAGTCAGAAACCCTGTCTTCACGAAGCCTGCATTTTCAGAGGGCAGTGAGTCTCTTATTCTGGGGCACAGGAAGAGAGCAAGAAAGCTCTTTGGCCACATCTGGGCGGTGGCAGCTTAGACTCGCAGCGTTGAAAGGATCCAGGTTCTATGCCAGGGAATCAGCTTTATTTTCCCATTCTTGGGTCAACTCAAGGCCACAAAATCTGCCTTTCCATGGGATTTAGAATCTTATCCCCGTTGTGCCTGTATCCAGATCTTATACCACTTTGCACTACTGGGGATTCGGTTTGAGTTCCCCAGCTCTTCTTGACCACACTGTTTCCTTGCTTTTGAGCTAAGCATTTATTAAGGTTATTTTTGTTAGTTTATTTAGCGCATGTCAGAGTGTCCATAAAGTCTAGAAATATAGGCAATTTTTTTCATGTCAAAGATGAGATGATGGTTGGTATATTAATCTATGTCTCCAGACTTTATGGTCACACCTGTCTTTAGAGAGCACGTTTGGATTCAACTCAGTCTACCAAGCTCCTGAAAGTACGTGCAGAATCCTTGCAGTCTTCATGTATGCACCATCTCCTTCTCACTTCTCACTTTAGTATGTTCTTAGGATGGAGTAAGAGATAAACAATGACATGAGTCACAGACTCTGTCCTGATGAGGATGTACTGCTATACACAATTTAAGGAACTGATGCTCTCTTCTTTTTCAGGATTTGTGTTCTCTGAACTCATCCATTGTACGTTCTGTATTTTCTTCTAGTGTTTTCTCTGTCTCTGACACCTAAACACTGGTGTGGTGTGACACTTGATCCTCAGGCCTCCTTGATTTCCACTCTCTACTTGGTGATGGATAACGTTTGTTCTGTGCACCCAGCATCTCTTTCCTCCATCTTTGATTACCTCCCCTTGGGGAACTTATTTCTTCCCCTTCCATGGTTGCTGGTGGGACTGTTAACATGAATGCTCTGCTCTCCATGACAAGAGGAGGGGAAAAGTGAGCCAGTGTAGCCCATCACCCAGGAATGCCATAGCGCCTAGGTCAAATGTCACTTCTGTGCAGTAAAACACCAAAGCTTAGAGCCTTAAAACTACCTCAACTTATATTCAGTCATATGTTCTGTGGGTTCACAGATAGCTCTTCTCTCACTGATGTAATCTGGTGCTGGTAGGTGTTCCACCTGAAATTTCTCAGGACTGCCCCCCTCAGTCCCCATCTCTTCTAGGCGACTTCCATCCCTCACAAATTCTCGTGGTCACAGACTCCTCCATCTTGCTGCCTGTCATCTTACCCCACCCAAATCCTGTTCCACACTGTTGCCATGGTAATATTTCCAAAGCTCACATTTGATCACATCCCTCCCCTTACAGAATCCTTCAAAGTCTTCCCTTAGACTTCAGAGTAGAGTCCAATATTCTGATGCAGCATGAAAGAATCTGTAATTTGATCATCCCTGTTATCTTTTCCAGCCTTACCCCCTACCCCAGCTTCCCTTGCTCTCTCTTCTGCTCCCCCGGGCTTCTCCCATACTGAAATCACCTTAGTTATCTAAATATATTACACTTTCTTTAGAGACAGACTTTTGGGCTTCTCACTAGATTCCCTTTTCATCCTGTCATCTGACCCCCACTGAGAACACTACAATGGCGGGTGTCCAGGGGGGTTTGGTTAGGTTGAGATAGCCGGTGGGAAGGAAACTCCAAGATGAATATTAATCCAAAATAAAAATGCACTTGCCCCTTGACTCAAAAATTACACTTCTAGTCCCCTAATAGGAAAGTCCTCAAAGGTGCTCCAAAATGATTACCTGCCACATGTTCCATCACAGCAAAAATTGGGAACAACTTGAACGTCTTTCCCTAAGAGACTGATTAAAAAATGTCTTGTCCATTTATGCAATGAAGTATAACACTAGGCCCCTGCTAGATCCATAGGTAACAGTGCTAAGAGAAAAATCGGGGTATTAAAGAGCACGAAGAAGCCAGGAGCCTGGGAACCTGCAAACGTTGCTTACGAGAGACTCTCACTTTCTCTGTGTTGACTGGGATTTTATTATTTATGATCAGAAAAATGCATATGTCATTTCTGGAACATAGAGGTAGATATGAGTTTAGATGTATCAGCAAACAAATCTTAACTCTTAGATTAGAATGAGAAAACTTTCGTCTTATAATAAAAATGGCCCATTTTCTCTTCTGTCTGCATTACGCTGCTAAAGTGCGTGAAAGGTCCATAGATACAATTAGTTATGTTTAAGAAGTTACTTTCATGCTAACCTCTTGTTCTTAGCCACTTATAAACTGCTTTTAAAAAAATAGCCTTTGGCCTGAAGTTTCTCTAGCTGTTTTTAAGCCAACAGTGAATTTTACTTGAAAAGGTTAAGGGCAAAAAAAACCTTAGCTCCTTTCAGTTATTAATATTTAATCCAATGTGATTCTTAATGCACTAAGAGAAAAAAATAACATTTAAAGACTTTTTTTTTATGAGTAACGTGAAAAGTTTTCCATTGAATTGCCCCCAAGTTGGCATGGTTGCAATCTGAATTAAAAAAGAAGAAAGAAGCTTTCTCTATTTGTACCTTCCTGTACTTGAGAAGTGCGTGGCACCAACTGAAGCACTGTTGCCTTTGTGGCCGCTCTGCGTAAACGTCAGTTTCCGTGGGGAACCAAGCAGAGGAACGTCTCTTCATGGATCCAGACCGTAGTATAAGTCTTTCCTCATGTAAACACATTAGTTTGTTTGTTTTTAATTACACCAGCAGATCAACATGGCAGTTCTTATATTTTTACGTTATGTTGTCTTGCTCTTTCTCATACCTATTCTTTGACTCCAGTAGTATTTATTTTTCCTCTTCAAATGATGTTCCCCAGCATGAGTCTATTTTTATAGGATACTAACTATTTATTAAAAGCTTTCCTTTAACCTTCCTTATTTCAGACCCCTTGATCCCATGTTCTGAGATACTTGGTGGTGCCAGTTTCGAAGACATTTGAAGAATCTGCCATGTGAACTGAGTATACTGAGACTTCCAGCTTCTCTCACCATCATCTTAGGGCGTATACGTTCTCCCTCAAATCACAGTGCAATCTGGAAGCCTCAGGCGTCCCAGTCCATTATTGGCACCTTTTTCCAGCTTCCAAAACCCCATTGCTGTTGTTGCCTCTCTTGTGTTTTGTGTCTTTTTAAAACTGGTTCTGGTGGTGATTGCTGGAGGGAGCGGACTTAATTCTTGTATCTTGAATTCCATCTTCCAACTTATATGTGTATAATCTTTAGCATGAGTGTAAACTAATTCTCCTTTGTAAGTGGTTTTGGAAGGCTGAAATGGGCAAAGAAAATCTAACCAGGACTGCCACAATTTATTCCTGATTATTTTAGGCAGAAAACAACCTGAACTCTCCAGAACTACATTTAATGGGCAGAACAATTATATAATAACAAACTGAACATATCCCAAATCAACAGTACTAATGCCTGTAAATTTCTGTGTTATTGAAATGTTAAATTAAATTTAATCTCTTTATATTCAGATGCAGTTAAAAGCAAACCCATAAAATATACAAATAAGTTAAAAGAGAATTATCTAATGCCTCTGTGTGAAAAGAATAATTATTGATAACTTCCCGGGTCTAAGGTATTTGTTTTAAACCATGAACGAAGGGAACATTTGGAGTTTTATAATCCATTTTTTATTACCCAATTCAACTTCTCCTAAAAGTAAAATTAGAAATTTATGAGGAAGAAATAAGAAATCATTAAAGAGTAAAGCTAATATCAAATTTCAAACTTTTAGCCTTCTGCTCTTTTTATTGATTAAAACTCTTATTCTTTACTAAGTCACATGAGCAAACTATTGAACTCTAATTTATCATTGCTAAACACATTTGAAAATCCTTTTACATGTTCTTTGTTGATGTAAAGATGTAAGCCACACTAAGCAACACTCACTTTTAAAAGTTTTGTAGTAATATATCTCCACGTAGCTATACTTATATTGATGTCCACAGCTACAACTGTATTTAATGATTTCTTTGGACATCTATTTCCAGCAATAAGGTAGATTTAACACAACACAATTAGTCTTTGGATGAATTGAAACAAATACACTTTAAATGTATTCTGGGGCTCCTATGTATAAGGCAAATATCCAAAGAACAAAGCAAAAGTTAAAAATTGCAGGGAAAACGTATCTTATAATATTAAACCTGAGCTTGCCCTGGGAAGAATGCCAACCCAAGATCTGGTATTAGGAAACCAGCCCTTGTACCTGTGAAAGATCAAGGCCTAAACATGAGACCATTTCTTTAAGATACATTGATACATTGTAGGCAGTCAGCGGTTCTGTGATTAAGTTAAATCAGTAGAGGGAAACCTTTATATCACCAATCGCAAACAGAAGCAAGTCACCAATGAGTGGTAGTCAGCAGAAACAATCAAGTGAATAAACTCTCTTTAAAGATTTCAGATATCAAAATTATAAACGGAATGCAAAGTGCTATGTATAAAATATCAAACAAATTAAATATGGAATCAAATGTTAAGCAGCAATATACTATCAGCAATGGCAAGGTAGATTTGGAAAATAACTAAATAAGGCATATGGAGATGAAAAATGTAATCACTAGTAATAAAACCTCAATTGCTGTGTTTAATGTTGATTAGGCATAGGGTGAAGACGTAATTGGTGTCTTTGGGGACAGAATTGAAGAAATTGTGCAGAATATAGTGAGGCAAAGAGTAGTGACAGATGTAACAGACATATTCCAAATTCTATTGCAGCATTAACAGCCCACCCAAAACCTTCGCAGTTCGAAACGATTATTTTCTTAAACTTATGGATTCTGAAAGTCAGTAGTTTGACAGGGCAGAGCATAGATGGTTTGCCTCTGATCAATGATATTGGGGGCCTCAGCTGGGAAGACTCAAAATTGGGGGTGACTTTACCGATGGCAGAAATCATCTGTGGCACCTTCACTCACGTGGCTGATGGGTAACACTGGTTCTCATCTTGTACCCAGATTAGGCTGTCAACTAGAACAACTGCATATGACCTCCATACATGGGATTTTACCTGCGCACCCCATGAGAGAACACATTTGGGGTTCCTCATGTTGTGGAGGCTGGGACCCAAGAGCAAGTGTTTCCAGAGTGTGTGTCATTGTTATGACCTATCCTTGGAAGTCAGCTAGCATCGAATCTGCTATACTCTATTAATCGAGTCTCCAATATCCATCCAATTTCAAAGGCAGGGAGCATACACCGCTAGACGGGATGAATGTCAAGCTTACACTATAGAAGAGCATGTTACTCCATGTTTAGAAAACACTCTGTCACAAGAGGTTAAAATCTATGGAGGAGATTGAAAAAGTCTAACATCTGAATAATCAGAATCCCAGAAAGGGAGAAGACAATGACAGAGAAGCAATTTCAAGAGAAACTGAGCATTTTTCACAAAGATGGAATATAGGAATCTACCAATATAGGAATCAATCTATGCCAATAAGGATTTAAAAAAAGAAAATATACCTTTTGCAAATGGTAATGAATGACATAAATAAAAGAAAAGATGGATAAAATTCTTGGGATAAATAGAGGGTAGATGGATCACCTAATGGAATACTACAAAGAATGAGTACTCAGGCACAAAAATAGAACCCAAAATTCAGGGAACTGTGTCACCAAAGTACTGAGAGAAAATAAAGCTCATCCTGGCACTGTTTATGCAGCAAAACACTACATTTCATTAATGAAGGTGAAATATATTTCAGATTATCAAAAACTGAAAAAATTCACCCTCTGTCAATCTTTATTAAAGAACTTTAAAGGATATATTTGTTGTATTTTCTTCAGCTTTACTGAGGTGTAATTCACACATAGTAATTGTATATATTTAATATATACAACTTGATGCTTTGATATATGTACATACTGTGAAATGATCAACACAATCAAGCTAATTAACACAACCATCATCTCACGTAGTTACCATTTCCTTTGTTTTTTAACTTTCTTACCAATTTATTTTCACTATTTCTCAAATTATTCATAAATTTTCTTTGTTTGGACCCAATTCTATTATGACATACTTTTTTAATTGACTTTATTTTTTTTTAAAGCAGCATAACACTCAAGGAAAAATTGAGGAGACAGTACAGAGATTTCCCAGGTACACCCTGCCCTGACACATACACATAGCCTCCCCCATTAGCAACATCCCCCACCAGAGTGGTACATTTGTTACAACAGAAGGCAATATGTTGATATATCATCATCGCCCAGAGTCCATCTTTTACATTACAATTTACTCTTAGTGTGTTGCCTTCTATGGCTTTGAACAAATGCATAATGACATGTATCCATCATTATGGTATCATACAGAGTACTTTCACTGCCCTAAAAGTCCTCGATGCTCTGTCTATTCATCCTCAACCTTTAGCAAGCCCTCAACCCTTAGCAACCATTGATCTTCTTACTGTCTCCATAGTCTTGATTTTTCCAGAATTTCATATGGATGAAATCATGAACTACACAGCAATTTCAGGTTGGTTTCTTCTACTACTAAATGCTTTGAGTTTCCACCATGTCTTTTCCTGGCTTGATAGCTCATTTTTTTATTAGTGATGAATAATATTCCACCGTCTGGATGTACCACCATTTATTTATCCATTCACTTACTGAAGGACAGCTTGGTTGCTCCCAATTTTGAGCAATCATGAAGAAATCTGCTATAAATATCTGCGTGCAGATTTTTGTGTGGACATAAGTTTCCAACTCTTTGGGTAAATACCACGGAGTGCAATTGTTGGATTGTATGGTAAAAGGATGTTTAGTTTGGCAAGAAACCATCTGCTGTTTCCCAAGTGGCTGTACCATTTTGCATTCCCGCTAGCAAGGAAGGAGAGTTCTTCTTGCTCCACATCCTGACTAGCATTTGGCGTGGTCAGTGTTCTGGATTTTGGCCATCCTATTAGGAATGAAGGTTAAGTATAGATTGAATAAAGAATTAAAGGAAACCATTTTCTTTATTCCTGCTCATTAGAATTTCTCATTTTGCATAAAGTCACTTAGAAAATTAACTTAATACATGATTAAAAGCTTGAAATGTACCTAAATATTTTGTTCATCACTGATTCCTAAAGCACTTTATGACAATAAGACTCATGGTTATAACTATTATTACCATGCATAAGATAAAAGGGGTTTCTTATTTTTGAACTATTCAGAAATTACATAGACTATTCCTAATCTTCCTTCAGCAGTTCTTAGAAATACGCTTGCACATTGTCGAAGTGTATCCACCCTGGTATAATAATAATTCTTCTTCTCTCCTGTGACATAAGTTTTAAATTTAGTCAATAGAGTTTAAGTATAGAAACTTCCCAAATTCCCCCCATTCAATTAATGCTTGGAAATATCTTAGATTAGAGGGCAGAAAAATTACCATTTCTTTTAGGAGGATGACAAATTTTTTGCCTTTCAAAAATATAACAACATAGTTAATGGATACATTTTATCTCAGAGAAATAATAATATATGACATATTGTAGTAAATTTCTATTTCTTTAAAATTCTGTTTCTTTAACAAAAAATCAGGGGATAGATCATGACATGCGGTATTCACAGTGAGGTTTTGAAGGCCCTGCAAAATCTTGATTCTTAGGTAAATCAATGCTTCTCAACCTGCCAGTTCCCCCAGGGTCACAATTAAATAAGATCTTCTGAAAATCAGACCTCAACATATTTTTTGTCTGTGTGTAGAGGATTGGCCCTGAGCTAACATCTGTTGCCAATCTTCCTCTTTTTGCTTGAGGAAGATTGTCACTGAGCTAACATCTGTGCCAACCTTCCTCTATTTTATGTGGGATGCTGCCACAGTGTGGCTTGACAAGTGGTGCTAGGTCCATGCCTGGGATCTGAACTTATGAACTCTGGGCTGCCAAAGTGGGGTGTGTGAACTTAACGATTACACCATGGGCCAGGCCCCCAGAAGTCAGTATTTTTAAAATTTTTCCCTGGTGATAATATACAGACAAGTTTGATAATTACTGACAAAGTTCATCAAATAAAGATGCTTATTACATCTTGATTATTAAGTTGTTTTTCTGATAATCTTCATATAACATACAGCAATATCAATCAGAAATTTAATTTCAACTCATCCTGGACAAATTTGTAGTTGAAACTTGTTTGTTTGATGGAATACATAATAAAATAACATTCAAAATTCAAGACTTAATAGGAATAATAGACTAAAACTATAATGCCTGAAGATACAAACATACAAGAGAATAGATAACATCTCTTTGAATCCTTCCAACAGCAAGATGAAGTCAGTCACATCAACGCTGCCATTTTACAGATGAGGAAACTGAGGCACCAATAGCCAAGTAACTCACCCAAGGCCACAGGACATGCAGGAGCTGAGAATGAACACAGACAGTCTGGCTTTGGGGTCCCTGCCTGGACACATATACCTGTAGTTTTCTGCTTTTATAACAGTAATTTCTAGTGAAAAATAATTCTTCCTGAAACAGCCCATCCCAAGATGTCTCCCTTCTCTGAGCCTCATCACTCCTGAGTTATTTTCTATTACTCTCTTGAGGTAACCAAGAAGAAAGGTTTTATTCTTTTTTCCAAGGACAGTGCCACTGGAGTCATGACCCCTCACATTTTTTATTTACCATTTCCACACAATTCACCAATAGCCCCTTAAAACACTTTCTACTATTGGCCTACATGAATGTGACAGATGGTCCAGGTCCCTGCCCATATCCCTTCAGCCCACTGAGAATTTACCTGCAGCTTCAAGGGGAGTTTCCAAGTACACCCATGATGCCATGGCTCGTAAACCCACATTCTTCTGCCTAACTCCTGGGTGCAGGAGTGTCTAGACGTGCACAAGAGCCAAGCGGGATGTGACAGAGAGTTAATGTTCTAGAAAGCAATCCTCTGCCACGCAGTGATGAGACTTGAGGAACCTCTGCTTCCTTGTTCCTCAATGGGATAATTCTGAGTTGTGTTTTATACACATTTTCAGAGATCGCCCAGTAAGACCCCTCTGCCCTGTAGCCCAAGTTGTCACCCACTCATTAATTCACCCCTATGGCTTTTCCCCCTTCCCTGTCTCCTTTCCCTCTTCACTCTTTGTGTTCCTGGGATCACCTTCAGATAAATTACATGCACCAAATTCCTTATTCAGAGTCATCTGTTGGGGGAACTCAAACCGAGATGATGATGGAGCACCTCCCGGTTTTCCTCTTAGGTTCCTTGTTACTCTCTGTCCACTTCCTAAGGAATCTCTTCTTCCTCTGCCCATTAGTTAGAGGATGGTATTCTCAGGATGCTGCATGGACCCTATTCTCATCTCAATTCCAGAAGGATCTCATCCTTTCAAAATCTTAAATTATCATCTGTATGTTGATCATTCCAAAATCATTAACTCTAGCTCACATGCCTCTGCTCAGTTTTACAATTGTCTTTTCAGTCATTTATTCCACAGTATTGATCATGCATCTACTCTGTGACTGTCACTATTCCAGGCCATGAGTGTAAGATCGTCAAGCACTGATCCTACCTCAGGGGGCTCACATCCCAGTTGGGAAAGAAAGAACACCAACAGACAAATACAAAGTGTAACTGACAGATGAACCAGTGAGCATAATGGAAATGAAATGGAAATTGTGCCAAGGTTTCATGGGGATGAAGGCGAGCTTTGCCTGAGATGACTGAGAAGGCCTTCTGCAAAGTTAACACTTGAGATAAAAACCAAAGTTCACACCTCTCCATTGAACCCCTTCCACGAGGTATCAGATTGCCTTCTTGACAGCTCCACATGGATGTCCAGCTATTGAAAATTGAGCACATCCAATACTAAATGTCTGATTTTTATGCAAACATGCTTCTTCTACATATTCTTACCCAGGGTCAACTCTATCAGTCCAGCTTCTCTGGACATGGGAAGAACTAGTGACCATTGTAAATCTGGCTTTTAGGATACGGTAGGCGGGACCAGGGCAGCATTTAGTCTAGGCCTAAGTATTCCTCATTATGAAGGCAAGACGCTTTGAGCATTTTATTCAATCTCTGTGAATTATGAGATATTCCAGTCTGGGTCATGGGAGCAGGTGCTCTTCCTGACCCTAGGCACTCTTCTGTGTAATTCTTTGGATATTTTCTTCCTCAGTTTTGAGTAGTTTACTTACCCATATGTGCTCCTCAGTACTCTGTGGAATAGGCCCTGTGGATATCTCTACAGCTTCTGAAGATCTCCAGATTTCTTTCTCTGTACAGTTCCCTTGCCTGTCTGATACTCTGTCCTGCGGACTCTTGCCAGCTTGATCTTCTGCTGTTATTGGATCAAGTAGACAATAGATGTCGATTATATCCAGTGCCATTGAGTTCACCTATGTCCTTACAGATTTTCTGCCTGCTGGCTGGATGCGTCCATCTCTGACAGAAGGGTGTTTATCCACCTATAATAGTAGATTCATTTATTTCTCCTTGCAGTTCTATCCGTTTTTGCCTCAGGTATTTTGATGCCTTGTTTTTAGATGCATGCATGTTAACGATTGTTATATCCTCTTGGAAAGTTGGCCTTTTGTCGCTGTATAATGCTCCTCTTTATCCCTGATAACTTTTCCTTATTCTGAAATCAGCTCTGTCTGAAATTTGGATTGCTACTCCTGCTTTCTTTTGATAGTATTAGCTTTGTATATATTTCTTCATTCTTTTACTTTTAAATTATACATGTCTTTATATTTAAAATTGATTTCATGGAGGAAGCATAGTTAGGTCTTGTTTTATGGTCACACTGACAATCTCTGTCTTTTAATTGGTATGTTCAGAACATTGATGTTTGAAGTGATTATTGATGTAGTTGGATTAATATCTGCCGTATTTGTTACTGTTTCCATTTTTCCCCTATTTTTTGTTGAGATATAATTGATGTATAACATTGTATTAGTTCTGGGTGTACAACATAATTATTTGATATTTGTACATATGGCAAAATGATTATCGCAATAAGTTTAGTTAACATCCATCACTTCACAGTTACAAATTTTTTTCTTGTGATAAGAACTTTTAAGATCCACTGTTTAGCAACTTTCAAATATATGATACAACGTTGTTGACTAGAGTCACCATGCTGTACATGCTGTATAGGACATTCCCTAGACTTATTTATCTTCTAACTGGAAGTCTGTACCTTTTGCTGCCTTCCACAAAGCTTACTGTTTTCTATTTGTTGCCCTTGTGCTTTGTATCTATTTTTGTCTTCCACGCTTTTTCTCCCTTTTGTGGTTTTAACTGAGCATGCTATATGACTTCATTTTCTCTCTTTTCTTAGCATAGCAGTCAAATTTCTTTTTTTTGTTTTTACCATTTTAGTGGTTGCTCTCGAGTTTGCAATATCCATTTACAACTAATCCAAGTCCACTTTCAGATAACACTGTGGCACTTCATAGGTAGTGCAACTACTTTATAAAAGCAAAATATTCCTAATTCATCCCTCCCATCCCTTATATCATTGTTGTCATTCGTTTCACTTATACATAAGGATATACATTTTTATATATATTTGCATACATAATCAGATCCATTTTTGCTGTTATTATTTTAAATAAACTATCTGTTAGATTAATTAAAAATAAGAAAAATGAGGGCTGGCCAAGTAGCATAGTGGTTAATTTGCACTCTCCACTTTGGCAGCCTGCTGTTTGTAGGTTCGGATCCTAGGCGTGGACCTAGCACCACTAGTCAAGCCATGCAGTAGCATCATCTCACATGAAATAGAGAAACATTGGCAACAGATGTTAGCTCAGGGCCAATATTCCTCACAGTAAATAAATAAATAAATAAGAAAAATGAAAGTTTTTATTTTACTTTCCCTTATTCCTTCTTCCATGCTGTTTCTCCCTCTGTGTAGATCCTACTTTCTCACCTGTATCATTTTCCTTCTCCCTGAAGAACTTCTTTTAATATTTCTCGCAAGGAAGGTCAACTGGCAATGAATTCTTTCACTTTTTGTCTGAGGGAATCTTTGTCTCCTTCACTTCTAAAGGACAATTTTGCAGGGTATAGAGTTATAGATTGGTGGGTTTTTTTTTTCTCTCAATGCTTTAAATATTTCTCTCCATTCTCGCCTTGCTTGCATGGATTCTGAGGAGCTGTCATACATAATTCATACCTTTCCTCCTGTATAAGTAAGGTATTTTTTCCTCTGGCTCTATTCAAGATTTCCGTATCTTTGATTTTCTGAAGTTTGAATATTACATTCATGGGTGTAGCTTTTTAGTATTTATCCTGCTTGTGTTCTCTGAGCTTCCTGGATATATGGTTTATGGTCTGACATTAAGTTGGAAAAATTCTCAGTCATTATTGTTTCAACTATTTCTTCCATTCTTTTATCTCTTTCTTCTTCATCTGGTATTTTAATTTTTCATATGTTATACCTTTTGCAGTTGTCTCATAGTTCTTGGACATTCTGTTCCATTATTTTTGTCTTTTTTTCTCTTTGCATTTCCATTTTGGAAGTTTTTAGTGACATATCCTCAACCTCAGAGTTCTTTCCTCAGCCGCATCCAGTCCATTAATGAGTCCATCGGAGGCATTCTCACTTCTGTTACTTTGTTTTTGTTCTCTAGAATTTTATTTGATTTTTTCTTAGATTTCCCATCTCTCTGCTTACATTATTCATCTGTTCTTGTATGTTTTATGCTCTTTCCATTAGAGTCTTTACCATAGAAATCACAGATGTTTTAAATTCACGGTCTGACAATCCTGACATCCCTGCCATATTTGGGTCTGGGTCTGATGCTTGCTCTGACTCATCAAATTGTGTTTTTTGACTTTCCATTTGTCTTGTAAAGGTGGATATGATGTACTTGGTGAAAGGAATTGCAGTAAACAGGTCTTTAGTGATGTGGTGGTGAGGTGTAGGAGAGGGGAAACACTCTATAATCCTATGAGTACTTCTCGGTCTCTTGGTGAGCCTGGGCTCCGGGCCATGAACTTCACCTGTGCTTCTCAGTTACTATCCCCCTCTTAGGTGGGACAGGATGGCTACAGGGGGCTGGATTTGGATATTTTCCTTTCCCTTTGTTAAAGGCTAGTGGGAGATAGGGTGGCGCATTTCCCTTCCCACAATTCTGTTAGGCTCTAATAAAACCCCAGTAAGTTAGGCTCTGGTAGAAGAATTTCTCCCGAGGGCAGACCTTGCTAAGGAGAAAAGTATGCTCTGATGTATTTCAAGACATTTACTTTTCCTCTCCCCTTGCTGGAAGGCCAAGAGGATCTTTCTCAGATCTTCACTGTGAGAAACTGGTAGAGATCCAGGCAATACAGCTCATAGAAACATAGACTCCGCCCCTTGTCCATTGACTGCCCCCAAATCTGTCAAGTACTGTTAATGTTTCCCAACTCTGGTGCTGATTCCCTCGGAGGTTTGTGTTTCAGTAAGTTGTGATTCTCTGTATCTGTCTGTCTGTCTCTTCAACTCTGGGGGCAACAGTGTGCCCTTTCACTTCACTTCTCTGAAGGATCTAAGAAGAGTTGATTTTTCTACAAAAATTGTTCAGCTTTCCATGTGTTGTTAGGAAGTAGTGGCTACTTCTAAACTCCTTACATGCCAGACCAGAAACCAGGGGACTCTGACTCGGTTTTGATTTTTGTGCTACTTCATAGATTAACCTTTATACAAGTAAGTAAAGGAATGAAATTTAAAATATGGACTCACTATGCTTTTAAATATTGTCATTAAAGAGCCATGAGATGGATGTATGGGTTTCTTGATTAATTTCATTTTATTTTATCTTTCTGGTGTAATGTATATGGTTTTAAAGAAAAAACAAACAAACAGCTGTTCAATTTAGTGTTTATTAGTCCTAGTATTGAATATATACTCCATTGAACACTATATCAGGCTTATAGCCAACATTGAAGAGTAACTTATAGGACTATATCCAGCATCATATTATTAAATATCTGTGAAATATGGATTTTATAGTTTTGGAGTCTTTACACACTTAGCATCCCCCTTTTGCAGAAATGGAGGGTATAAAATCTGGAATCCTGGTGAAATTTGATTCCTTTAGGAGGTGTTTTTTCCTTCAAATCAGGCATCAAACTAATAATCAGATATATTAATGGATAGTGCTGTTTTAATTTTAAGATGACCTTTAGGAAGGGAGACACTTATATTAGGGACACATTCTATCTTCATGCTGTAGAGCCCGGTGTTCAGGAAAAAAGGAGAATTTCACCCCCTAAGCCACTCTTCACTGTGGATTTAATGCAGGTCAAAGGAACTTCCCTGAAAAGGTGGTTCCCAATCGTACCACCTCCTTAAAAGTTCCTGTCATATTTAACCACAGCCTAACTTGAAGTAATGTATTGAAGAAGAAAATGTTAAAAAAAAATTTTTTAACTTTTGATATAATACATAAAGAAATGGACCTAATGATTTACTTAGAGTCTTTTCAAAGTAATGGTCAAATGTGGGCCCATCATTATTGACTTACCCCAAAACATCTGCACTTAAAAGACACGATGCAAATATATGTCCTCAACCTTCGACCACCCCCCACTGCTCTCTCTTTTCTTGATTTCCTCTCTCTCTGTCACACACATGTATACACACACCAACCAGAAATTCTAAATTCAATAGTAAAAATTTATTTTTATATTAATTGTTCATAAGTGTTATAGAAGGTTTATATGGTGATCACTGAGTTATTTGGATAAAAATGCAAATTATTTTCTAGCATTGTGTTATGTGTTCCTTATGTTGTGTTAAATTAAATTAAATTTATTTAATAATGATTTAGTTATATTGTGTTACTATGTAATCAGCTATATAAAATAAATGCAATGCATTGATTTCTACTCAAAGTTCTCAATTTGGTCTTTCATGTGGTGAATAAATATGAAATCATACTTTTAGAATGTTTATGCTTCATTATCCAAAAAAGCAAAGATTCATTTTTTAAATACAAAAATGTTGAGAAATCCAAAAATAAACTGAGTTGAAATTTCATCTAGAATTAAGACTGGGAGTAAAAATTAGTTATTTTATCATCCTACAGGCAAAACATAGAAAGTTCAGGCTGAAATTCCTTTATTATTAAAATTGCAAAATTTTATACCACAAAAATATTGTTTCAATAAACATATAAAAGATCATCGTTATGTTTATGCTGCTCTATGATGAATAGACTACAAAATATATTAATACAATTTAATATACAAACAAAAAATAGATAAGCTCACTCACATATATCAACATTTTTATCTCAGATCATTATTTGCATTTAATTATTTTTTAAGCTGTAAAGTCTTAGTAACAACACCACTTTAAAAAAGTACACCATAAAGTAACAGTTGTTAGAATATAAGTTTTTGCAGAAAATGATATATCATACCAAATATTTCTTTAGGCTCATGGTATGACTTCCTCATAAGTTATCATTTATAACAGGGGAACAATTCCAGAAAGTTCCTCCTGATGATTTTTTTCCCCCGCTGATTAATTACAGAGCTAAATGCCGATGTGATTGGAATATAGCCAACTTATTTTTTTTTCCTGAGGGTAGCTTAACAATATTTACACTTTAGTCATTAATTTAAATAGTTTGCATGACAAAAAATTCAGAATCAGACAGGACACACAGAGCAGCTCAGTGTTTATTGCTTCTAGTTTACTATTTTTATATTTACCAACTATTATTTGTAGTTTACTTATTGATTGATGGATCCATTGATTGATTCATACAACGTCTACGTCCAGAAAGGTTTTAAGAAAGTTCACATCAACACACACAATGAAGTAAGATGAAATATGAGTGCAACTCAACTGGATCTGGAGAGAGGGCTACTCTTTCACTTCTGTGTCCCTGTCATGTGTTTCTCAATATGTCACATAGTGTTAGTCCAACACCCTAATTCTTTGAGGAAAACAATGAACCCATCAAAAGGAATCTAATCTTATCTACCCACATGGTGCCGAATGTTCTAGAGTTTGTTTTCCTGGGTCTGCAATTTGGGCAATTTTGTGTCTGGCAGATATATTTTATATGACATGAGACCCCCTGACCATTCTTATGTGATTCCTCTTTTACTTTGCTTTTTAAAGTGGAGATGATGTCTTCCCAATCTATGTACACACAGAAGAAATAAGAAATGGCATGTGTAGGGGCCGGCCCGGTTGCCAAGTGGTTAAATTCCCGTGCTTGGCTTCGGGGGCCCAGGCTTTCTCTGGGTCAGATCCTCAGCACAGACATGGCACCACTCATCAGTCCATGCTGAGGTGGTGTCCCACATGCCACAACTAGAAGGACCCACAACTAAAAATATACAGCTGTGTACTGGGGAGCTTTCGAGAGAAAAAGGAAAAATAAAATCTTTAAAAAAAAATAAAGAAAAAGAAATGGCATTTGTGATAGTACTATTGTGGGAGCTTGGAAAATGCTGACTGAAAAGCTTAAACACTCTACCATGGGACCAGCACTCGACGGCCATCGAAGATAACTGGCCATAAGCACCATCAGCAGTGAAGGAGAAAGCCCACAGCCTCAGGCCAGGCCACCGCTACATTCACTCCCTCACAGAAGTGACTCACAAGGGCCTAACCAAAAGGCAATTTATGGCTACACATAACCTCTTGATCTGCTCTACTTGGTAGCATCTAAAATTATAATCAATAAAACTATATTCAAAATTTATTTTTATAAAAGTTTCCATTACTTTTGAAAACTTATTTTCTCCATAAATGTGTAGTTTTATTCCACTTCTCGAAAGTGAGGCAAAATGGGGGCCAGCCCAGTGGCACAGCAGTTAAGTTTACATGTTCTGCTTCAGCAGCCCAGGGTTCACCCATTTGGATCCCGGGTGCGGACCCACACACTGCTTATCAAGCCATGTTGTGGTAGGTGTCCCACATATAAAGTAGAGGAAGATGGGCATGGATATTAGCTCAGGGCCAGTCTTCCTCAGCAAAAAGAGGAGAATTGGTAGCAGATGTGAGTTCAGAGCTAATCCTCCTCAAAAAAAAAAAAAAATTTTTAAAAAAGAGAGGCAAAATGAAAATTTTCAAAAGATAAAAATTGTCCATCTTAACAAACCAGTGTGTCACCCTTCTCTTTCCCCAAATTGATAGGATGAGTGAAAACTCATTAGACCTCTATGCTTTCCCTGAGTTCTATTCTATTCCTTCATTCACTCAGACCACCAGTCAACCGATTATTCACCAGGTGCTCAGGATGAGCTAGAAATTTGCTAGATCCCAGAGACGCAAAATCCAACAGGGCCTAACCTGATCTAGATGTCATGAAACTCTAGGTCCACCGCAGTAGACTGTCTAAGTAAGTAAGTAAATAACTAAACAGGGAAATACTTAGAAACCGTGCTGTGTGTTGTAATGGCCATATGTAGCTCCGAGAAGGAGAATATGAGAAGCGTGGACTGTCGTGCAGAGTGAGCCTCACAAGTCCCTTAGAGGCTGGGCTCTGGGCTGAACTGGGAAGCCCCCAACAGAGAAGGAATCCAGAGGTGAGAGAGGAAGGGTTTAGGAATTAAAAGTGGCATCGGACTCTATGATTCGGGGCTCACAGCCTCTGGTCTGTTTTCTCACTGTGGCTGTTCAGCCTGGAATATAGCGCAGCAGGAGTGAGTAAATATTAACAGCCTGTTTCCCTTCCCTTTTCTCTGCTTTCTCTTTTACAATGCACTTCTCCTCACCTCCATTCATGCTCTAACCTGCCATTTCTCTCTATTCTGGAATAATTCGACCCAAGACCCATTCTACTTTTTAAATTCTTTCAAATTCGATGTCCAGACAACCCCATGCGTGCACTCATCTAATACAGGAGACGTACCATGTGCTAACAAAGACTTCACCCCAACCTCCCCCTAAGTCAATGACACAGGGGTCCAACACGCTGAGCTGTGAAAAGAGGCAGTCACAAAGAGCACTGCCCCTTCCAGTGCCAGAAAACAAATCAGCACATGGCCTGTGGCCATTCCAGGGATGGTACTGTGCTGATGGATCTGCATCATTGTTAACTGAGGATTGGCCACCAGCGCTTCTGGTCACAGGGGAATCCCAGAGTCCTCAGTTTTGCCGTTATGACAACCTCATCCTCAAATTTTAGGTGTAATATATACTTACCCCCACCACTGGGGAGAGTGGTTTTATTTCTACTGTGAATCTGTGTTGTAGGAAGAATAATGCCCCTCAAAGATGCCCACATCCTAATCCCTGGATCCTGAGAATGTCACCTCGCATGGCAAACCAGGCACCTTGCAGATTACGTTAAGGACCCTGAGATGGGGAGATGATCCTGGATTTCCTGAGTGGGCCCAATCTAATCCCACGAGTCCCTGAAAGCAGAGACCCTTTCCTGGCTGTCCTCAGAGGAGTATGTGACCACAGAAGACCGGTCAGAGAGATACAATGCTGCTGGCTTTGAAGATGGAGGAAGGGTGTTTGTATTATTTCACGAGGTGGTCAGTCAGATACGGCCACAGGAGAGCCTCAGGAAATGACGTTTACTGGACTCACAGGTCCTAGAGAGACAGACTCACTGACCGCCACGAGGGGCCACCTGGAGGGAACACCAAGGAACTGGCTCAACCCAGCAGGTGGGGAGCTGGAGCTGAGAGAGAGTGAGGACCCCTGAACGAGTGCCTTTATTGGGGCCAGGGTGAAGTACACAAACAAAAGGCACTAGGGGGTTTCATTGGAGCCTGTGAATGTCACTAGGTCACGGTCAGGGAAGGGCAGGAAGGGAACTTGTGGCAGGGACCAACCTTACCACACTGGTGCACTGTTCACCTGGGAGGGATGCTCACAGCCTACTTGTTGAGGCAACAGGAAAATGTGAAGTTTTCAAATTTACAATGCAATCGCCCTTGTAGTGCCTCAACATCGACAATACTATTTGGAATGGATAATGCTGGTCCCTGGGCTGTGGAGGGGTTGCGGTGACTGGGACGGCTTGACTTAAACTCTGAAGGCAAACTTTGGTAAAGGTGACAACTAGGAAGGGTCCCGTTAGGCACAGGATGAGGGTTAGGAAGCCACTTTGCACTCTGTGGGAGGAAGCCAAAAGAACAGGTCAGGCTCTTCTGGATTAAGGAATCTGTTTGAAGATTTAGTTACATTGTGAAAGACCTTTATCTCTTGGCCTGTTCCTGGTAGCTTGGCCTGAACCTGCTCAGAGTTATGAATGTCCACACAGTAGGAGGCATCTTGAATGCACAAACCCCTCCTTCCCTCACTACTAAATAGTCAAGAGCCCGTCTGTTATCAATGACCTCGTGGCCCCTTAGGATCCCGGCAAGTATGGGAGCATTGTCAGAAGTCCAAAGCTGCCAGGAGGAGGCAATGTAACTAGCAATCCTCCTAACCTGATAAGTCAGCCTGGCCACTTTCCTCTCTATGATCCTGCCTATCCCCCCACCCCCTGCCCCGTACCCATGCTCCAGAAGCTGGAAATGCAGAGGATTCCACGCGGGCTTTGGAGCTACACTGTGGTTGAAATCTCTGTTCATTGCCTCTGGATGTGACCTTAGCTTTGTCATCTCTAAGAGGGGCATAATAAGTGGTATCTACCTTCTCTCTTTACCATGAGAACTAAATTAGTTAATATGTTTAATCATTTAGGACAATAGTGGTCATATAGTTAGGACCAACAAACCATTGTTGCTATTATTATTTTTTTCCCATGGTAATTACAGCTCTTGACATTTATCCAAAAGGGGGAAAATTTGGAGAAAAAACATAAGTTGTCAATCCAAACGCATTGACTTAGATGCACACAATTTTAGGACAGAAAGAACCCTACACACTGTCTGATCCAAACTCCTTATTTTCGGAAACAAGGAAGGATAGTATTTGTTTTGTACTAAATGCCCTCAGTGAGTTAGGAGCGGGACCTGGCTGGAATCGAAAATGAAATCGAGTCCTAGAAATGTGCTTTCTATAGCCCTGTGACCTCTCTCTGTAGAACTTCCTACAGAACCCCAGTGGAGAATTTATTCGAAAACCACCAAGGAAAGTCAGGAGAATAAACCGGGCTGACAGTGTGTACATTCTGACGGGATATTTCTTCTTATTTTTCTCTCCTATAACTCATTTTTTATTTCTAGTTTTCTGCCTACGGTGGAAAGCAGGAAGAATTACTTATTATCAACTGCTCCACATTGTAAAGAGACACTAAATTGTCTATAAGCATCTTCTAAATCTCAGCCTAAAGAAAGACGATTTAAGTTATTTATCATCAAAGTCGGTATCCTCTGCAGCACACCAAGTTATGACAAGTCTATAAATGTCACAAGACAGAGATTCTGTTATTGTCTTATGGGTTCAACAGGTCCTTGAACTCGTCAGATAAAAAAGTCTTTTTAAAAATCTCTCAAACTCCAGGACACACACAAAGAAAATTACGCCAAGGAAACAGTTGGTATTACATGGTCTAGTTCTCATTCTGGTTACTTACCAAGAGTGCTCTAAATAAAATGGGCAAGTATTTATATGATGAGGATTGAAAGATGCATCAGAATTGCCCTTTAAAAGTCAGAGAGTCCTTTTTGTCTCTAAGGAAGTAAAATGTCATTGCACAGGTCCCTAGAAGCAGAGGACTGGAGGAAGGAATGAATATGTGTAGGGCTGGCCTCCCCGAGTTTGTATTACTGAGATAAGCTTGGGGTTGAATGAAAATGTATCTCTTATCATAGATACACAAAACACAAATTTTCTTTTTTAAAGATTGGCACCTGAGCTAACATCTGTTGCCAATCTTTTATTTTTTTTTCCTTCCTCTTCTCCCCAAAGCCCCCCAGTACATAGTTGTATATTCTAGTTGTACGTCCTTCTGGTTGTGCTATGTGGGATGTCACCTCAGCATGGCCTGATGAGCGGTGCCATGTCCACACCCAGGATCTGAACTGCAAAAACCTGGGCCACCGAAGCAGAGCACATAAACTTAACCACTCAGCCATGGGGCTGGCCCGCAAATTCCAAATGTTTTAAATGTCACCATTCCCAGAGTACAGTAACTTTTTGCTTCCCAGGCCATTGATAAGGTGTCATTTGTGTATATGCACACACTGTCTCATGGGTCTGTTCCTCTCTCCCCTGTTCAATTTGGCTCATTCATTTTTGTTCGATTTGCTTGGCTCATTCTTATTTGTTTCCCAACATTGAGTTCAGGTTTTGTTTCCTCCAAGACACTTCTGCTGATCCTCACTGGAGAGGACACCCTGCTCGCTCCACCATCATGGTGATTATCACGCTGTGTTTTCGTTGTCATGTCTGTCTGTCCGTCTCAGCAGTGACCTCCTAGAGCACATTGTCTGAGTCTTCCAACTCTGTCTCCGTGGCACACAACACAGCTCCTCAGGCATGATGCATCTTCAATGCATGTTTGGAGAAGCCTTTAATCAAGTAATTAAACGTCAGCCCTTTCTGCTCTCTGACACCATCAGGGCATGTGTTGGCTTCCACATCAACCCTTTGTTGTCCATTCATGAAAGAATATTAGAATGCTAGTGAGGGAGCCTCATGATCTAAGGATAACACTCAACCTACTGTGATGCATAATAAACAAAGGGATATTATTGAGCCATTCTAAGCAGTAACAAACGGCTTGTAAAACACCTTATGTCATACTACAATTTATAGGTGTTTTACCAATGTGGAGTTGACTAACCAGTGCTCATGGATCAGGAGAAAGTTCTATGGAATAGATATGTCCCCCAAACATATGAAGACACAAAAATAACCTTGGCTCACGTGAATTATAACATCTATACCTGTATCATTGACACCAGATGCTTCCCGACATTACCCAGGTTGAACATAGAAGTAGCTAGAAGGGGTGAGAGAAGCAACTCTCAAGAAACCCAAGTTAAATGCTTAACAGTAATGCAAGAGCATCTGCCTATAGCACATGTATACAGACTCCCCTCCCCACCCAGGGATGCTAAGTACTAAACATACAGCGGTAAGGTACAGTAAATTTAAGAAGGACTTACAGCTCCCACTAAACATGCAAAGTTTGTTTGGGAGCCCAGTCGACCCTGTTTTCCTGCCCAAGATTAAAAAAAAGTGACTGTTTACTCCTACTATAAACCCAGACTGCAGTCCTAGTTCCCAGAACTACAATAGAAGCTGAGTAAAATCATTTGAGGAATTAACATCAAGAGACATTTTACAAGACGAAATTTAAGCTGAAAAGGAATGTTAGGTCTTTATGAAAATTTTTATGTGTGTTGCTAAGTGGAGCTAATAAACACATGTGTGGAGGGATCCACCCTGTGCAAATTTGTCTCCTGTCATTCAGGTGTGTGCAAAGGAGACACTGGCCCCCCTCAGAAAAAGGAAGATGCAGAATCTGGCAAAGAGAGATGATGTTTTTAAAAACAAGATGCTACGTGTTGTAATAGACTTTTTAAACACCTACTTTTTCATGGAGGTCATGCTGACGGCATCTCCCATAGGAGTTCAGTCTTGCAAAACCCAAGTATTTTATGCTCAACTCTATCATGGTGCATTTGCTCGTTACCTTCTGTGAGACTGTGGGCAGGGGCCATAGAGCTTAGAGCTCTAGTCCAGGCCCAACATTGCACTTGAGTGCAGGCATATCTCTGCACTGAGTACCATCCAGTGATGGTGAGAAAGAGTGAGCTGTCTCAGTCCAGAGAGTCCACCTGAGAGACATCTCTGCTGGGAGCCTCTGGGGTGTTGGAAACAGAGGTTTGCATGAAAATGGAGATTGATAAGGTGTGAAGGATGATTAAACATGTCAAATATGACAACCAGGGCACAGATTTACCTGTATGGTTACACTCCTGCTCTCTCACTAAAGTCTCTGAGCAACGCATGTCTACATCTTAAGGCTTAATGAGACTCACAGGAGAGAAATCAAGTAACTCATGGTTGCAGTATGTTCTGAGATATCACGGTCTCACTTTCATTTGTTTATGGGTGATTTGAATCATAAAAATTTCCTGTTCTACAACGATGATCTCCATGGACCCCCCTGCATCCAAGCCCTTGTGAGCAAAGATTCAGTTTAGACCAGTGACCAGCTTTCCATGGCTGCGAGCTACTGCCTCATGGATAGCTGATGGGAAGGCTATTGAGTTATACATTTATTTCTCAGTCTTGTGTAAAATCATAGAACATCACATAAAAGGCCTCCAATTAAACACGTTTAGGATATAACAAAGAAGGCAAGGGCTCTCGAGAAGATAGAGTCCATCAACAAATGTGCATATTTTCACTCTGCAATTACTACATAAAAACAAGAAGTAAACATGAGAGAGAAAAAGAGAGAGGTGAGAGAATCTCATAATATTTGGATTTTGAATTCATGCGTAATTATTTTTATATGCTGTTAGGTATATATTTTTTCTATTGGAATATGGAATTGGCCCAATATGTTTACTGAATAACAGATATATTATGAGGCCATGCAGAGATTTTGTACATGTATTAAGGACTTTGTTCTTTTTATCCAACAAACAGTTGTAGGAGAGGAAGACATTTCCTCTAGCCAATGTGGGTTTTTTTGGCTGGAGAAGGAATTAAATTAACATGAGACAGAATAACAGGAGAAAATTAAACAAAGCTTTATAACATGTATACATGGGAGAGGCTCAGGCAAAGTGAGCAACTCGCCAAAATGGCTGAAGCCCCCCACCTTAAGTATCCTCCTCAGTTAAAGACAAAGGAGGATGTTGGCAGTGGGGGGAGTCAGTTACAGGAGGTTACCAGACAAGCACAATAAACAGGACTAAGGTTTTTATGCAGATTTAAGTCCTTGCCTTCTGCATTGATAAGAGTTTCTAGAGATAAGATCATCTCACCACTTCTTCCTGGTACAGAGAGGGAGACACCTTTACAGATGGAGATTTCCTTTACATTGCAAATGTTTCTTAACAAAGGGTAAGTAAATTCTACTTTTCAGTTGCTTTCCTGTCAACAGTTTATTAAAAGTAACCAGCCCCAAATAATCCTCATGCCAAAGAGATGTATCTTGGGGTGGCCAATTCCAGTCCCCCACACAGTGAAAAAAATCATTGGAAGTTAATATTAGGGGAAAGACTTGATTAAGTGTGCTTCTAAATCTAAAATTCCACTCCCCATAGAGTGGAGAAAATGGATTAGAGGATAAAGAACTCATGTGTTGTTGTATTGAACTATTTCCATGTTTCTCTTTGGCATTAAATGTCATGAATCTAAGACAAGAGTCTCAAAACAGCCTTTTTCCTGGTATATGAGTCAAATGAAGTTGACCAAAAGTTACATTCTGTGAAAATCCTTCAAGAACTGATATTAAGTTTTACAAAAATGCAAAGAACAGCTCTGAATTTGGAAGACATCAGAAATTCTAAGAGACTAACAACAAAGTCACAGTTGGATTCTGCATCCAACAGGGCACCTGTATTCTATTTTAATGCTTTTCAGGATGGTGAGCTTTCAAAAGAATCTATGTGACAATTGCAAAAATCATATTGTGTTGTAAGTCACTTTAGGAACTCTATGACCCAGGAACTCTCTGACCTATATATATATAGGTCATTTGCCAAAACTGAGAATTTAAATAAAGGTCATTTACTGAAAGGATGGGTGTTGTGTGGATGAACAAAGTTAGCACTTTCATTGGACCAAACTCAAAGCAACTTTGTTAATCCTCTGATGCATGTTTCCTCCATTCGATCAATTATCAAGTGGTGTTCTGGTTATCTATTCTTGTGTAACAAAGCATCTCAAAACTAAGTGGATTAAAACAAACTATTTTTATCTCTCACAGTTCTGGCAGCTGATGGTTCTTCTGAGCATCTCCTTCTCAGGGTCCCCTTCAGTAGAAGTAGGTCAAGGCTGAGGTTGGAGACACCTGAAGCCCTCTTCATGTACATGCCTAGCTTGAGACCTGGACCTAAGATGAGCCGAAAAAACTGAGGGTGGACCAAGCACCTCTGTCCATATGGCAAAGGATCTTGGAATCCTTGCAGCAAAGCAGTCTCACAGTAGCCAGACTTCTTACCTGGCACCTGGATTTCCCCAGAGCAAGTGGCCTGAGAAATCGAGGCAGAAGTTCCATGTTGTCATTTAGGCTTCTTATTACTTGGTCTCACAAGTCACACAGCATCACTACCACCACATTCTCCTGTCTACACAGAGTCAGCCCGAGTCAGTGTGGGACAGGACTACCCAACAGTATGAATACCAGGAGGCATGTTTCATTGGGACCATTTGGTAGACTAGTTACCAGGAGGTTACATCCATGTACTGGAGGGTGGTAGAGAAGAGAAGGTGTGACAATTAAGGGAGCATAGGGCTTTAAGTCCAATTCCTGTGAATAAGAGGGATGTATATAACACAGTAGTGCTGTGATATTTCATTGAGCAGACACTGCACAGGAAACTACCTTAATTAAAAAGGAAATTCATTTTTTATTATTGAATATTTGTTAATATTGGGGGAGGAAGCAGGGACTAAGATGGGCACTGAGCATTGTTATTTCTTGCTCCCAGAAAAGGATTAAATAACTGAAATGTCTCTTGGAGTCATCAGGTTAAATTTACTACATAGAAATTTCAGGAAATGTTATTTATTTCCAGGAGATGAGGGGGCAGACCAGTGCTTAGAATCTATCAGACTTGAATTGTCCTTGCAATCAAGGAAACTATTGACTGATTTATTTGGAAACCAGAAATGTCATTTTGCCTCTTTCACAGATAAGGAAGGTGTCTATTTGAGATACTGTAAAGTGTGCCAGCTGGTGTAAACTATCCACAATGAACAGATTTGTTTCTCCCCTTTGACCTCATTCGTTGGTTGTAATTGGACACAGGAATTGCTCCAGAATCCTCAAAAGCCCCATGGCCTTGTGTTAAACCCAAGGGTAACTAAATTCTCATGATTACAAAGCTGAATGTCAAGAGGAAAAGAACCATTCCAAAAATGGCCTAAAGATACCTCCTTGATTAACTTGGCTGCCAGACAAATTGGTTAGTCTCCAGTAGAACTGAAGCTACCTTTTCAGGGAAGAGTGGCAGCTGTGACTAATACAAAGCACCCTTATGTGAGAGTTTAAGCTAGAAAAGTGTCCCATCCAGCTGGCATCACAGGAAGGAGAACCTCTGTGGGCAACAGAAACAATTGTAAACTCTGGAGAAGTTTCAATGAGGAAAAGCAGACGCTCAGTGTGGGATCTCGGTCATGGCAAGGCCCACCCTGCACCCAGGCCCTGGCCAGTGGGGGGTCTGTGGCTGTGGAGGGGATGTACTTTGCCACTCGCTGGGCCACTAAAGAGCTAGGAATGTGCACTGATAAGCACAAGGACAAGAGGAATGTTACAAATATGCACAGAAGGTAAAATCAGCTGAGTATGCACTAATTTATAGATGTGTTTTCAGAGGTAAGACTCAATGCAGATTTGTAAATACAGAAGAAATAAATAAAATCAATATATCACCCACATGCCACTTATTTAAGATTTTTTTTTTGGCTAGTTCTGGAAGATGGAAGTAAGTCATATTTGTAAATTGTTTCCAACCGACTCTAAGTATCTTGGAGTAGTTTAACAAATAAGAATGGATGTTTGAGGCAAGTCAACACATCTCCACCTGAAAGACAAGGTGAGGTGCCAAAGGTAGGGCGGAGAGTTGGGCTCATATCATTTTTCACAAAAGTCTTCTTTGTGTTGAGTGAAAGGGACACTTTGTGTCACCTCCCACGGAATGATGTGCTGGGGTCCTGACATGCCTTCAGGGCCCGGTCAACCTCATTCCTCAACCAGGGGCAACAAGAATGTTAGTGAGACAACACATTTAGGCAAAATCAAACCTCACAGGATATTGCAGTCTCAGGGAACAAATCTAAGTTTGACTCCAAATTCACTATGTACACACAGGATTATTCGCAGCACCCATGCAAGGCTACTAGTGAACACAGTTATCACTATTTCTGATTGTTTTAGAATCCAGGTCCTTTTTCTTGTTATTTCACTTCAGGTAAATTTTCCAAGATTCCCAGGATTAACAGAAGAATAAAGTGTGGGGTGAGGTGGAATACAGAGCATTGCATGGGGGATTCACCACTTGGTTTCCCGACACTTGATAATTTTAAAGCCTTGGCTATTAACTCCATCCATTTGGATTTCATCCTCCTCAAAACAAAACACAGGTTTTGACTAGAAGCTCTCTAACCTTCTGTGTTGTGATTGATCATAAAGCATAATCATAATATTGTTGATTTCATTCATTCATCACTCACTTATTCCATGTATGTCATTAAAGCCTGATATATGCCAGAAAGCTGGGATGTCAGAGATGATATGCTGGAGCCTTGTTCCTCAAGCAGCCCCCACCAAAATGAAGAAACAAATGCCCAATTACCTTTGTTTATGTTAAATGATATATTAAAGGTAATTAAGGTTTGACTTTTTTTAGGAAAAAGAATGGCTTCTGACCTGACCCTTTACAATTTGGCATTATTTCATTCCATGGCTGTAAAAGAACCCACACCCATGAAGTACTTGTGATGGTGGAAGGAATATGACCAGGCATCTCTTAATCCAGTTCCCGGGGGTTCAATGAAATAGTGTGTCAGCTCAGCAGGCTAGCTTAATGTCCTACTACCTTCTCCGTCACACTTTTGACAAGTTATTAAACCCTGAGACAATCATTGGATCCAACTCAGAAATTAAGAGGTCTAAATTATATCCCCAAACCTGAGAATTTAATAAAAGCATGACAAATACACTACATGACACGTAACATACCCCCAATCACTGTCATCTGCAATATTGCATTTGATCATCTCATAAATGTGTGAGGTACACAAATGAGAGAAATTGAGGTTCTGAGAGTTTAATCTTCACAAATTTTCTCAGCTGGTAAATGATGTCCAAGAATTTCATACTCTGGTCTTTCAGGCTAAAAGCCTGATCTGTTTTGGAAACAAAGGATGCCAACCCCAACATGGCCTTTAATCAGTTAATGATTTTACACAGCTGCACACTATATCGAGGGATGTATCATAAGCCCCACTGATGGTGAGGCACAACAGAACAGCTTCTTGGGATAAACTTTAGCCTGCTCCCTCAAGGCGGCCACGTTCGCATTTATATTCACGGTGTCTTAATCCTCATAGCTTTTACCTTGTGTTACCTTTGCTTGACCTCTAGATATTAAGCTGTTCTATGCCAGGTGGTTTTTTTCCCACTAATTCTGCCATCAGCTCCTTGCAGAGAGTGAACTCAGGGTGACTGTCATTCACTTCCATGGGCAAAGGTCTAGGGAGAGACTCCACTTCACAGAGATCAGCATTCGAAGCTGTTATCAGATCATCAGGGAGAGGACTCAAATGTCAAGGGCAATCACAAGTGCTCCTGGCAGGTCATGCTTGAGAATCACAGACTCGAAATAAACAGGGAGGAGTACATGGTTTTCTCTGCTTCACTCTCAACTCCACATGAGGGGAGAAGCTAGGCTATGCGAAAGGCTGGGGATGAGCCACGACCACCCAGCTGGTGGGGGCAGTGCTTTGTCCTGAGGCCATGGCTCCTAATTCCCAGCTGAGAACCCAGTGACCTTGCTGGGACCCTGTGCCTGGCTTTTCCCTCTATTGGTTGGAATGACAATATTTATCCAAAAATGGTACTTGTGTGGCTTTTCAAAAGTCCTTGAAGAAAAGCCTTTCTCCAAGTTGCATTGCATATTTCTTGCAAGGGCAAGATCCCTTGAAACTTAAAGCTGAAACTGACAAGAGACTAAACTGCACAAGTCATGTCATTCCCAAGTGTCCCGATGAACCCACAACTCAAGTGCTTGATGTGAGAAGCTGGCACCGATAGTGATGCACATTCTCTCCAACCATTACTGCCCCTGTCCTAATGAAGGATGCCGAATGCACTAACTACCGTGAGGGAGCAAACAGCGGGGTCTCAGCTTCCCTCTGCGTTCAAGAGCATATAACAGGACAGGTCCCGCACTGGCTGGGGCTAAGCCCTGAGGCTGGTGAATCAGCAGAGTAGGGCAAGTGTGTGAGCGCACATGTGTGGGAGAGAGAGAGTGTAAGAATGCCTGCAAGAGTGTGTGTGTTTATAGTGTGTGTTTGAAAAAGTGTTTGTGAGTGTGCATGTGTGAGTGGATGTGTATGAAAGTGAAAATGTGATTGTGAGTGTGGGTGTTGATCAGTTAATGATGAGTGTGGGTGGGTGTGTATGAGTGCAAGAGTGTATGAGTGTGTTTTGTGAGTGGGTGTGTGGATGTGAGTGACTTTATGAAAATGTGAGAGTATAATTGTGATTAGAGGGGTTGGTGTAAGTGTGTATGAGAGGGTGAGAATGTATTTGTGTGTCTGAGAGTGAGTGTGAGTGTGCGGATGTGAGAGTGTGTAAAGGGTGTGTGTGTTTGTGTGTTCTATAGGATTGGGGAAATGTGGTAAGAAGAGATATGGAGAGAGTCTTAGGCAGTTTCCGAGGAACATATGAACACTGGCATCTCCCCTAATCTGTGCATGCGTGTCTTGCTGAAACTTCACAGTGCCCCAAGAGCCTGGAAAAAGGATGAGGCCACACTTCAAAATGAAAAATAAGGTCCCTTGTAAATACAGCACTCCCATTGTTTATTCTTATCCTTGCCCTCCAGGGCCTTTATCTTGGCAGTGGTGCGCAATCCATTGCCTGGGTTTGCCTTATCAGTGGAAAGAAAGTCACATCTATTCTCCTTCTGCCTTCTGTTTACTGCCTGTCCTTTCAGTCTCTTTATACTTCAGGCCACGTGATGCTGATCACTTCAAGTCAATAACTTTCAAAGAGAAATGATTTGGAAAGCGATTTGCTAATTTTAGATTCTGCTTCCTTTCACCTGTTAAAGCAACTGAAGTAACAAAATCAGCAGAAAAGTACAGAAGGATTTCTGAATTTGCCCTTTCTGTTTTGCCCTAAAGGAATCCCCATAATTAGGCACTGAGAGCTTGTTTGAAAGTCCTAACCAGGGAGCATGGCTGCGTGATTTTCCATTCCAGGGAGAACATTTCTCCTCCACTGGGGAAGTTCATCCTTTCATGGGGGACTTTGAAGAGCTGTCGTGGAGCAGAGGGAGACAGTCATCACAGCCACCTCTTCCGCCGAATCTCTCTGACAAAACAAGTGATGTCAGCTCACGTCCCCCAAAACAGCTTCTTTCAATCCAGGACTTCTCACAAAACAGGGAAATGCATTTGCCTGGAGAGAAGCAAAAGTGCCGTAGAAGGAAAGAAGGCAGACTGCTGCAACATTCCACGCATGAGGACCTGGGCAAGGGGTCAAGGTCAAGTCTGTCTCTCCAGGTTTTCATCTTGAAATGGGATTCCAAGTTTACAATAGCGACATCCCATATAGACACATTTAATAATTATCTTGAGAAAATTTGCCTTGTCTTGCAGGCATCAGAGCTCACATTAGAAAGTTTGTTTATATGAACTTTTGAGACCAACACTAAGAGCCCTCAGTGGTAGCACTTCTTGGTGGGGAGTTCCTGTGACAATGATGCTGAGCTATACGCCCCAGCAAACAGAGGTGGAGATCATTTCAACCTTTGCCCCTGGCCACTGTCTTCGGTCCATTCTGCAACTCCATACAGTGGCCACTACTGCCATGGTGTTGGGAGACGACCTACAGTGGAAGAGACAGAGCTGAGTCAGGGTCTCATTGCTCCCGGAGATTGTGACCCTACCCTCTATGACTCGGTATTGGCTGCTTTCTCTTTTCTGTAAAATGCAAACAATGCCTGTCCTTTATCTATTCACGTCGGTATATGTTGAGACTGCTGGAAGAATAGTCCCCGTGATTTATTTCTTTATGGATTTTCATTTTTGTCACCTCCATGGTTCTAAGATTAAACCCAGAGGCAAAAAGAAAAGACCTGGTAATACTGTGAGAGGCATTTACTGTCATTTCTAACATTTTCGGAAGTCAAGATAATTTCATTTCCGAGAACAGCACCGGCAGCAGGGACTCCTGCCTTGAGTTTTTCTTACTGACTTAAAAATAGAGACCCGGAAGGATTTTTAAAACCTCTTGATTGGAGAATGTCGGGGAAGAGAGCAGTTCCACATAGTAATAACACCTCCGGAAAATTATCTGGGTCACCTGTAGAGAGATGCCCGAATCTTTCTGCACCAACACCCAGGGACGTGTGCTGGTTTCCTCCAGCCTGGGAAAGGCACCCAATGTTCTCCACTGTTAGGCATGTGCAAGAGAGAATTGAGAGAGAAACAAGGAAGATAAAACCAAGATTCCACACTGAGCACTGGAGTATTTTTCATTATGAGGCTGATACATTCAGATGATGAAAATTCCTATATTGCTCTATGATGCCCACGCTTCGTATCCGGTGAGAAATGCCTCTCCCCAGGGGAAGCTGACAAAGAGCCTTTCCCTCTAAGCTCCTTTGATTTATTACTCACTGAAGAGAAACCAGGTTGTTGGTTTTGAGAAAATGTTGGAACTAATCAATCAATGTGAGATTTAGATTTTTAAAATGTCAGATGTCCACAACAGTATATTCAGGAGCCTTGGAATTTAGAGAAAGTGAAGAATGCCAGGGCCAAATTTAAAAATGCACATCTTGACATAGTTGAAAAGATTTCGTTTTTGGAATGTATGGAAAAATATAAGCACACTATTGTGTTACCCTGCCAATAGAAGGCCTAGAAAAGTGAAGAAAAGAGGAAAGATTACACTGAGATTTACTAATTTAGACTTTAAGAGTGGAGACACACTGAGGGAAAACAAAGCAATCTAATTACCAATCAATGAATTATAAATCAAACCCCATCTAAACAGAGATACTTTTTTTTAAGTAGAACTAAAAATAAGTACTAATAAAATAAAATAAAATAATAGAACTAAAATAAAAAATAAAATAAGAATACTTCTTGTATTGCTCTAAATGTACCACAACCATTTTAGCTTTGTAGTCACTGCCTTCATATTCTTTTGGACAACTTGATATTGGCTCTAATATTCTGAAACAAGTAACTGAATCTGAAGCTTGTGGGAGCACAGTGCATCCTTGCCTACACTCAGAAAAACCATTGCCACCCAGGCAAATTTGCTACTCCTGCACACACTTTCTTGCAGCTGCCTCTTTTGGTGATGAATGTGAGATTGCTTAGTGGAAGGTGAACCACACTGCTTAGATATTCCAATTGCTTTGGAAGAAATGAAGAATAAAATAAATATAGGTGCTGTATTCACTTTACTCTTGCCGCCATGACAAATTACCACAAATTTAGAGGCTTAAAACAACACATTTATTATCTTACAATTCTGTAGGTCAGAGATCCAGGTGTCTTGGCTCATTTCTCTGTTCCTGGTCTCACAAGTCTGAATCAAGATGTCAGCAGTGCCTCGTTCCTGGCTGAATGACGGCTATGGAGCATCCACGTCAAGATTCATGCTGGCTGTTGGCAGGATTCGGTTCCAGGTGGATGAAGCATTGAGGTCCCCGTTTTCTCACGAGCTTTTGGCCCAAGGTCATTCTTAGCTTCTAGAGGTCACCTGAATTCCCTGGCTCCTGACTGCCCCCCCCCTTCAAAGCTAAGGTCAAACCCCTCTCAGGCTTCTATTCCCTCTGACATTCTGGTCGGCCTCAGCTGGAGAAAGTTTTCTGCTTTTAAGGGCTCCTGCGATCTGATTGGGCCCATGGGAATAATCCAGGATAATCACCCCATCTCAAGGTCCAAACATTCAATTACATCCGGTAAATCCCTTTTTTTAAAAAAATTTACCTTTAATTTTTAAAAATACATACAGGAGAAGCTATGTGGTCTACATAGGAATAGACACATTAACAAAGCATTTCTTACAGTTTCCCAAAACTGTTATATCAGTCTTAAGTTTATTAATTAAATACATCAGAATTTTTTTAAGTGAAATTGAAATCCTTGGCACTATTAGATATGCTACACTTTTTCAAAAATCAAATGAACAAAAAAATGGAATATTATTTGTATTATATAAGGTTTATTTTTAGCTTTATTGCCTATAGTCTCTAAGACAACTTTATTGTGCCTTTACAAATAGGACACATTTCTTCAAAAACTGATCAAAATTTTCCATGCGTATAGCTCTATCTGATAGATTGTTGTGCAACACTATTCTTGTTACATAATTATAAAAGTATAGAACCTAAGAGCACAAGGTAAGCAAAAACTGCAATCCTGAGCCATCTGAGCAAGATGTAAGGGACCAAATTCACAGGTTTCAGAGACTAGGGCATGGACATCCTTGTGGGGCTTTCTTCTTAACTCAGGTACTGTTTTCAAATAGCACAGAAGGTTTAACAATTGTCCGAATATAAGTATCTGCCATTTTGGAATAAAATATAAGAGTTTTGAGTTTAAATTATTTGGAGTTAGTTAATGCTGAATTATATTGTTTACATACTTTGGTACAGATATATCTCTCATATTGGCTCTATTTACTAATGGCCCTTACTCTAAAAATGCACATAATTTCTGTGTTTGTATTATACACAAATACTATATATATATATAGCATATGTGTAGACCAATGTATGCACATTAAAGGTATGAAATAATGGTCACTGAATGTCCCATATCTGAACTAATTATTTCACTTGTGGTGATTCACTGCTTTCTTCTTTTTACTGCTCTTTTTACTGTTTGTTGTTTTGTTGCCCTCGTTTTCTTTGTTTTAATGATTATCATTTATTATCAAAGTCATTACTAAAACTTTTAAAGGCAGTTTCACTGTGGGGAAAAATAACTGTTTGATAAATATGATCAAATCTGTCTCTCTTCTACTTATTTTCACCTGTAATAGGGGGAATTTAAATTAATAGGAGAAAACTAAAATGATCACAGTTCGCATTTTATTTATCTTTGTAGTGATCCACATTATTTTTAAGGGCATAAGCCTTTTGTGTTCATATTTACTAGGATCAATTATTTAAATTTTAAATCGTAAACTGAGTTGATTTCTAAGAAACTTATTGCAATATGGTCCCACAGAGGATAGATGGTTGCAGAACCAGAGTCAGACACCAATCCCCGAGGCTTCAGAAATCTTCCTCCCAAATCAGTGACTGAAAGAGAGAGAGCAGCCTACACACCTGCACCTCACAGGGAGCCTGTGGCTTTTCTCAGGCCACAGAGAAAATATACAAAAACACTGAAAAGCCTGAGTGATTTTCATTGCTCTAATAATTTGTCACATTTGACATCAGAGGCGAGAAAACTTTGCTCATGTCAGTCTTAGTCTCTAAACAAGGTAGTGAAATTCAGGTCACCACATTACCAATAAATTACTAATTATGTTCTTTTCTTCTTTTTTAAAAAGTAAATTCTTTCTTAAACAACAACGAGCAATTTCTGTTCAAAATAAAATACTGATTTTTACTCATTTGCCATGGAAATTTTCTAGTGTAAGATAAATTCAGAGCAAAATAAATTGAATTCAATTTCTTCCAATGTATTGCTTAGCAAAGGCAAAGATTTTTGCAAAAAGAAAATTACAGCATTCAAGTTTACATGAAAAGGAACCATGAAAAGAAAATGACAGAGAGGAAATATTAAATGTGTGCAAACCTGCCCTGAGCAAATACCATACGTTGATGTCTTGATTTTACAGCATTTCCAATATCATTTGTAAAAATGTTCTACAAATTGCCTTTAATATTTTGAAAGGAATTCAATAGATTCAGGTAGAGCGGAGAGGGACATCCACCAGTGGAAGCTATAGCCCTTGGCTCTGGTACCAGAATTGGCAGTACGGCCTCGGACTTGCGTCTCTGCTAGGCTGCGGGTCCTCCTCTGTGGTCACCCAAGTGTATGATGTCAGTGAGCTGCAGCCACAGCGAGTGACATCACCCAGGGCAGGGTTGGGGTGGGTCTTTCACTCCAGCTTCGCTCCCAGGGATGAGGACAGACAAACCTGCATGTGGTCATGGCACAGATTGTTCAGTCTCACTGGGAAAGGTAGTAGGTGATGGGGAGACCAAGGTGTTGGGTCTCAGAGGGGCCCCAGTACCATCCACCCATTTCCCCACGTGGGGCTCTGTGTCAGAGGACTAAATGAGCAGATGCCTCATCTGCAGGGAGTCATGCTTGAGCAGGCAGGTGCCTCCCAAGAGGACAGGAGACAGAGTGGAGCTGGGCCCTTCCGCTCATTCTTTCCAGAGTTCCCGCTCAAGCACAACTCCTTTTCATCTGTCTCTTTTTATTCTAATAGAAATCAAAACACCCTGGACAAGGATAATGGTATATTTTCAATCAAATGTGTGCAAGTGAGACTAAGTTATAGCCATATGCTATAGACTGAGTGTTTCTATCTCCCCAAATTCATATGTTGAAATCCCCAATGTGATGATATTGAGAGGGGAGGCCTTTGGGAGGCATCAGGTCATGGGAGTGGAGTACTCTTGAATGAGATTAGTGCCCTTATAAAAGAGACCCCAGAGAACTCCCTCCCCCTTTCCACCATGTGAGGACACAGTGAGAAGACCATCTCTGCACCAGGAAGCAGCCTTACCAGACACAGAATCTGCTAGTGTCTTGATCTTGGACTTCCTGGGCTTCAAACTGTTACAAATAAATTTCTGTTATTTATAAGCCACCCCGGACATGGTATTTTTGTTATTGCAGCCTGAATGGACTAAGACACCAGATTTTCTTAAAACGAAAATCCCTCTGCCAATTTACCTTCTGAATACAGCTCTAATTAGTTTACTTTTCTCCACTTCTCCAGATATAGCCTTGGTGCAGGCACCTCTCATCTGTTCTCCTAAATAGGCTTCTGGTCACTGATCTGCTTCCTTCAATTTCTACCCCAGCTAGTTGAGAGAGATTCTTCTAAAAACGCAAATCAATTCAAGGACTTCCCTTTACCTCAAGACAAAATCTAGTCTCTGCTTCACTCTGCAACTTCGTCAAACACAGTGACCTCCTAGTATCCTGGGCTGCAACCATCTTTGCCTTTAGGCTGGGTCCGTTTCCCCAGTGCACCCACTCTCTGGACCTTCGCATTCTCTCACCAACACCCTTCCCTCCTCTTCTGACCTGGTAGGCTTTCACAGGTTTTTCACCTAAGGGGGTAGCATCAGTCCTCAGATTATACATGACTTTCTCAGGAAAGCCTTCCTTGACCTCCCAAGTCTGGAATAACCACTTATATTCAAGCCAGAATCTCATATTTCACACTATGTTATAACTTAATTTTTAGCTTCCCTTCCCACTATACTGGACACTCCTCCAGAACATATAGCAAATTATTGTATGAGTATTCTCACTGCCAGACTCAAGGGTAGGCATATATTGTGTCATGAATAAATGTTTCTCCAACTGACTCAGGAATGAATAAATGAATGAATGAATGGGACGATAGCATATGACTTTACTTCAGTGACTCTGCTCTGTTCGTAGTCAATATTCCGTTGTCCAATAACTGTCTTTCTCATCCCATGGATCAGCTATTACATTCCACATAATCCTTTACATTCCACAACCTCAACTTTTATTAGTGGCACACTTATTTCCTTATCTGGAATGGCCAGTATAAGATATAAAGTCAAGATCACTGTTATGACACAATGGTACAATCAGTAGAGTTCTTCGGGTAAAAATTAAAACTGGTAGAATCCACTTGGTAAGTTCCTTTGAGAATCTTTTCTCTTGGGGTTTCTTCCTCTCTGATTTCTCTTCTTTTGGATTCTGTTTTTGTTCTCCTTCCTTCCGCATGTCACACTCATCCCTCTCCTTTTGACCTGGCCAACTTCAACATTCTTTTGTCTTTTATATATTCAATTCTCAGCCAAAACTGTCTACATCTGCACAAAACCAACATCTGGAACTCTAGAAGGGACAGGGCAGAATCCAGAGGGAAAAAATGTAAGGCTTTGACCAGCTGTTTAAGACTTGAGACAGTAAGCATGGCATTCCCATAAGGACCATTACCTCATTCTTTTCCCCACTGAAGTGAGAAAACTATTTAGAACCAAAAGGAGGGGCATGCCTAGGTGTGTGAAAGTGCCTAAGGACAAGCGGTTTTCATTCAGGGTGCTTTGCCCTCCTGTCCAGTTCAGAACCAAGTCTGCACAACTAACATCCAGTTCAGTCTGCTCCACCAGGTACAAGGCTCCCATGTTCCTGGATCAAAGAAAAAAGCAATAAATTAAATATTTGTTTAATCTTCCCTGCTGGTCTCCTTCAGATCTTTGCATGATTGGGAGGCAGTCAACTAGCAGAGGTTTTAAACAACTTGCATTCCATTCATTTCTCCATGTGGTTCATGTAGACAAAGAGAATATTATTGCCTCCTAATGGAGGCCAATCCCTCTCCTAGTGCCTGTGACCCCATCCTGTCATGCACACTAAGTACGACTTTTATATCTTGTGTCTCCTTTCTCCTCTCTGGTTGCCTCCATCCCTCAGCATAAAGCAGGTTCAATCACCATCAACTCTAAAACAATCTTTCCTAAGGAATCTCACCATTTCTCCCTCTCATGCAGTTGACTTATCCTTACTCTTCCCCATACTTCCAAACTCCTACAAAGAGCCATCCAGAGCCACTGAATCGACTTCCTTACCTCCCGTTCACTGGCCAAGCTGCAGACTCTGTTACTTCCTTGAAATCAAATTGGTTTCTTTGCTATTTTCTGGAAATTGCATTTGCCAGTGTCAACAGTGGCCTATAATTTGCCACATCCAATGAAACTTTTTTTCATTCAAGAGACATTTTCTAAGTAGGCTGCTAGAATATGTTTTGGGGGCTCTTCGGCCTTTCACAATCATCACCTTCTCCCTGACATCTTCTACTGACAGCGCTTCCTCACGGCTTGCCTCTCAGTCATCTGTATGTGCCCGTCCTCCTCCACCCCCTCCCATTATCTGGTGTTACTCAGAAGTCTGACATGAAGTCTAATTTCTTCTCAGTCTCCATGTCATTTGCAGTCGATACTATCCATTTCCATGTCACTAGCTACCGTGGACAACTTTTAAATATATTTAAACACTTTGACCTTTTTCTGAGTTTGGATCCACATTTCCAAACTGCATATAGAACAGTTTCATGAAAATATCTTAAGGTAATTGAAATTTAAACTTCTAAAACCTGATCTAATTATATATATCTAAACACACTCTGCTTCTTCTATATCTCTTATGGAACCAAGAGGACTTTGTTAATAAGTTTATCAATTATTTAAAACCACTACTCCTTTCTATAGAGAAAGTCTTATAACAGAAGAGTTCTTATTGATCTATAAAACACTTTGAGGTGGACGTAGAGCTTAGTTTGTCAGTGAAAGCTGGAGTGAGTTAAATGTTTGACATAAACAAGAATTGTGAGAGCCGAGAAACATCCAGGAGAGTGAGGAGTTAATACAGGAGTAGGAAGAAGAAAAAAGAGCAGATAAAATAAATAACCGGGATTCAAATTGGTAAAGAGGAGTTAGTGAGAGACTGTGAGTGCCAGGCTGGCTGAAAGGAGAAACAGGTCATTACAAGTTCCATCTCATGCAATGTGCCTGGTGAGCCCTCCCAGCTCTCCATTAAAGAATCCTCTATCTAAATTTAGCAATTGCCTTAGATGAAGAGTGGCTGGGGGGAATAAAGCATAAGGAATTACTTCTCTGCTCTGGAATGACACCAGGGCAATGATATAAGGACCATCTTAAAACAGACAAAAGACTATTAAATTCATAGAGGTAGTAGATTGACAACAAAGACGGGGAAATGGAGACCCTGCTGAAAATTTGGAGAGATCTGGGGGATGTATTCAGACTTCCACAGTTGGTGGAAAGAGGGTTGGACTCAATATTTTCTGAATATTATGAGGTCAGGAAAACTCCTCTGACAGTGGATTTCCTCATCTGAGTTAATAACTTGATCACAATCAGCCCTCTGAGTCACATTAGACTCAGAGATATTCCCTGTGAACGTCCCCTTCTCCCTTGCCCTGGGCTACATCTGGGCTTGTTGGTCCTCATCCATTCTTCACCCTTTCCCTGTCCTACCCTCCATCACAGGGCCCATCCCAGCAAGATGCATTTCCCATTCTCCCATGACAGCTTTGTTCTGGCAGGATCCTGCCAATAGGAGGCTCCAGCAGGGAATGGGAAGGTGAAGGGGAGGGAGAAACCAGGGCATTTCTTCCCCTCTCTCCATCACTGGTGGAGTCTTTGGCAGTAGCTGAGTCTTCTCTGTGTCTCCAGATAGAATTCTGTGCATGTCCCTGCCACTAGGTGACCTCAACCCTGGGCTCTGGTAACTACCTCCTGCCTTTGAGCCTCCAGCCCGGGGTAGGGGATAGTAGTATTTTATGTGGCTCATCTCTGGGTGGTCTCACCAACTCGTTCAGATTTTCAACTTTTCCATCACACGTATGAGCAATGCTATTTAAATTTTCTCTGTTTTAAACACACAAAGTGGTTTTCTTTTTCTTGTATAGGCCCCCACTGATAAATTACTTATGATGAGAGGTCCCCAACAAGTCCTAAAGAGAAATATATACCAGTGTTTCAGTTTAGCTTTTGTATTTCAACCAATATCATTCTTTGAATTTAATATTAGAAGGATATCTAAAGATTAAGTACAGAATCTATTCTAAAGATGTCAAGGGTAAAATAGCTATGGAACGTAAAATGTTTTATTAACACTTTGAACAAACCATAGAAAGGCAATAAAGTCATTACTTCATTCATCCACTCATTTCTGCATGCACTCACTTGTTTAATATTCACTAGCACCTTCCATGAATTAGAAATTTTGCTTTGTTTCTACAGAGGAGGGATTAGAGATATGTAGACAGGGACAGATGACAGTGAAAACAACAACAACAAAACACTGGTTTCTGCCTCTGTGGGGTTCAGATTCAATTGCAGGAGAAGAAGATAAACAAATAATTACTATGACTACAAGCAAGTTCTGCATCCCATATGCATCAGTGCCAGCTGTGAAAGAAAGGACCTCACAGTCATTTTTCATTAAAAACACAGAAATGTGACTTTTAAATAAATATTTATCTCCTGTGTTTCCTATTACTGCCATTCAGTGTTATGCATCTTCTGTTTGACTTTTGTAGGCTACTTTGATGCTCAGTCCCGCATGCCTTGCATTCTCACAGCTGTTGGGGACTGACGGCCATGTTTTTGTATTAATTTGATTTATCAGGCAGGAAATAAATGTGCACTCTGCCAAAAGTACCAGGGAAGCCATATAGCAAGGCCTATTTTCAAATTGACTACATTATGTGTTTCTTTTTTCCAATTCACTGACTATTTCTCAGAGCAGAAATACATTTAAATTTGATCTTTCATAAACTTATCTGTGTACCACCAAACACAATACTTCATTTAATTTAAAAGCCATCTGCAATCCAAGCTGTAACCCACGTCTTTTATGAAAGGCTACAGCAGGAAGCAAACCTTAAAGAATCACAAATTGTGAGTGGTGTCCTGTGGATCACCTCAGCATCTGGGGTATCACAGAAGAGCCAGACAAATCTCCATGATCTTCAGTTCTGAGCATAATTTAAAAGAAAGGGTACCAAGAAATCAATTATGTGAGAGACTGAATATACAAATGGACAATGCTAGACCATCTTTGAAACTCGAACTCTGACCCACGATCTGCAGCAGCCATCCCAAGAAGCCAGCTTACTCTCTAGAAGTTAGACTTGTAGGAAGTCACACCGCTATCTCTAGTGACTGATCCTGGAAACCAACCAATAGCCCCTGTAACAGCTGGCCAAAAAGGGCCAGGACTTGGTTAATATCTGATAGCTTCCCTAACTTTTGTCCCCGCTCCAATTTAGCACCAACCAGTAAAAGCTAAATATGCACCCCTAACCAATCACACAGGATGCCCCATTTCTAGCTAGCCTTCCTCCTGCTTCCCCATGCCAACAGCCTCCAGCCAGGGCACACCTGAGCCTTCCCTTTTTTCCACCATAAAATTCCCCGCTCCTCTGCCTGCCTTTGAGTCTCTGTCAAAATACAAGCGATAGTGGCTGACTCCCTTGCTGTAGCCAACTCTGAGAAAATAGCTTGTGTTTTTCTCATTTGGTTGGTCTTTACTTCCAATTCTGATTTCTCTGCTTTCTCTTTTCACATGCATGTAGTCAGTTAGATATAGATACAGCATTCATTATTGTGATGAACAATGCACTCACATTCTTAAAACCAGATTAGTTCTCAGAGCTTCAATAAGCCACTTCTGAGAGAGGTGGTAAAACTGCTTGTCATAGCGTCTCAGCTCTAAACCTGAATATCCCTAATAAACCCAATAAAAGTGCTAGAAGTGATTCCCTCCTGGGGTCTGTGCCATTTGGGCTAAGCAGAAATGTAGGTTCTCATGGAGACAAAAGCTAAAGAGGTGAAATTAGAATGTGCCTGGAGAACAACTCTGCTGTATAACAGAAGATCATTAACAGCCACAGTATCTCGGGAGAGGATGGGAAGGACATGGAGCTGAGTCTGGAAGCCTTATTAGAGTGAACTAGTTACAACAGCAGAGAGTCCACTCACAGCAGAGATTAAAGAAGAATTTCACAGCCTGCATTACAGATTTAAAGGGATCTGTGGTTGGAAGGGCAAAGTGATCTATTTTGCTATGCTCTAAAATATGGTACAAGGACTAGCATGTTGCACGTAGATAGAGAAAAAAACACCTTTAACTCTCAATATATTAATAGATTTAAAATAGTTCAAATGTATGATTTTGGGTGAGCATTAGACTGGATGATTTCTAATGTCTTATGTCTCTAAGATTCTATGAGTCTACTGAACTATAATTCTTAGACCGAGATAATAAAATAGCCAGATATTTGCATGCAGATCTCCTGACAGGTGTGGTTCCACTGGATAAAACTAAGACAGTGTTTGGAATTCAGGGGGAAGGTTGTCTCTCAACAGTAAGAGTATGCTTTATATGAAGAAACAATGAATAAATCTGATGTTTTCTTCTAGATGAGATCCTGGAACAGTAAAAGGACATTAAGGAAAAACTAAGAAAATCTAAATAAAACATGGAGTTTAGTTAATAATAAAGTATCGATTTTAGCTCATTAGTTGTGACAAATACACATAAAATGGAAGATGTTAACAATGAGGGAAAGAGTGTAGAGTTTACGGGGACTCTCCAAACTACCTTTGCAACATTTTCTTGAAATATGAAACTATTATAAAATTAAATGTTTATTTAAAATTTTAGTACTCCTTAAAAATACAAATGACTGAAGGTGCACAGGTTTTGATTTTCTCTTTCACTAGGGATATTCAGGTAAGAACACTGCCAAAGATATAATATATCAGAGATAGTATATTAAATGCTAAACTAAGTCTGGGAGTTGGAAAATACAAATAAGGTGGACATAGCTCATGCTATACAGATAATTAATTCACAGCAGTCACCGATATATTCAAGAAAGTGTTGAGAATCAGTCATTGCCATAGTTTCAAACCAAAACCATTTTTATTTAATTGTTTTTCCAATGCTCAAGATTAATGTTAAGGCATGGGAGTAGAAATCTTTATTACAAAATGTATAAAATATTACAGAATGGGCAGGTGCCTTTATGGGATTCCACTTACGGATGTGCATTTCCTTTCTAAATAGTGTGGGAGTTTAAGCTTATAGTCACTACACTAAACTCTTATAACCGAAGACTCTAGATAAAGGCATGTTCTTTGATAAATAGCCATTAACAATATTCAATTATATAGAGTGATGACAAAGCAAAGTGTAACATCTGCAAGCTCCAACAGGTTAAACATCATGTTTCTGTCAGCAGGACACTACTTTGAACAATTAGTTATCTTTCATAAATTAAGCCTAATTAAAGGTTCAACATGAGAGATAAAGAAAAAAAGCTAACAAAAATATTCATAAGTAACTCAAGCAATCATTGGTGCCTCAACTCTGGGTTTCATTAGAAGTCCATTATAGAGATATTTGGATAGATGAAAGTTAAATTATAGAAAAAATTAAAGAAAGATGACTTATTTTTGAATTTTGAAACATGTATATATACTGGAGGTATAAAAAAGTTTTATTGAGGTGTAATTGACATACAATAAACCACCTATACTGAAACTGTAAAATATGTGCATAAACATAAACCTATCACCACAAGCAAGATAGTGAGCATATCCATCAACTACACGAGCGTCCTCATGCCCTTCTGTAATTCCTCCCTCCCTTCAGCACTCCCATCTCCAGGCAAACACTGATCTACTTCCTGAATTTTTTAGAATTATATATAATTAAATGAATGATAAACAGATAGATACACACACAGAGAATGTGCTTCCTACACTCAGCATTTCTTGTGATTTATCAATGTTGTAGTATATATCAATACAGTAGCTCATTTTTCTGATTGCTGAGTGATACTCCAATCATTTCATGTTCTGGGTATACTAAAGTTTGTTTATCCATTCACCTGTTCATAGACATCTGGATTGTTTCCACTTTTTGGCTGTTGAAAATAAAGCTACTCTGAGCAAAAGTACATAAGTCTCTGTACGATGTAACCTTCCATTTATGTTGCTTAAATACTTAGGAGTGGAATGCCTAGGTCATATGACAGATTAATGTTTAACATCTAAGACATTATAAAACTGTTTCCCAAAGTGCTTGTACAATTTTCTGTGTTCTTTAGGAGTGTATGAGAGTTCCAGTTACTCTGCATCAACAAAACTTTTTATCGGCCATCTTTTTACTTTTAGCCATTCTAATTGTTGTGTAGTATATCTCATTATGGTTTTCATTTGCATTTCCCTAATCACTAACAAGGTTGAGAATTTTGCACGTGCACATCCATGTATCTTCTTTAGTTAAAACCATAATGAGATGTGCAAATATTTTCTCCCAATCTGAGGTGTCTCTTTTAAATGTTTTAATATTGCCTTCAAAAACCAGAAGTTCTAAAGTTGGATGAATATTTATCCTTTTATAATATATATATAAATATATATGTGTGTGTGATATATAGATATATAGATATATATGTATATATATATATAATCACTTCTTCCACGTGTTATTTTCTTGTTTGATTTTGCCTCCAGAAATCCTTAAGATCCAAATGTCAAAAAGCCTCATCTTCCACCCTCAAGGAGGTGGATTATGTCTTCTCATGCCTTAGTTTGAGCTGCATATAGTGACTGCCTTCTAAAGACTGCAAGATTGAAAGAGGGAAATCTAGTAACTTCACTGTGAAGAAACCTGATAAACACCACCTTAGTCTGTTCATCAGAGTTCACACCAATGGTTGATTAGTCACATTGACAGTATGTACCTTGGATATGATGTGATAAAAATGGCACTTTATCTCTGTGGTCTTCCTTCCAAAACCTAAAGCCCCAGTGTCATCATGAGAAAGATGCTGGACACATCCCAGTAGAGGGGAATCTTACAATATGATGGACCAGTATTCCTCAAACCTGTCAAGGTCATCAAGAACAAGGGCAGTCTGAGTACTGCCACAGCCAGCCAGAGCCTAAGGAGACATTTCTACTAAATGTAATGTGATAGCCTCAATGGTAGCCCAGGACAGAAAAAGAACCTTAGATAACAGCTAAGGAAATCTGAATCAAGTATGGACTTATAATAATGTATCAGTGTCCGTTCATTAATTGTAACAAATGTACAAGAACAATGTAAGATGTTAATAATAGGGGAAATGGTGTGAGGCAGATAGAAGCTCTGTGTACTCTTACCAACTGTTCCTTAAATCTAAAAAAGTTCCATTTTCAAAAGCATATTTAAAGCAAGGAAAAGTTGTCTAAGGACTTGAATTTATGTAATATCTTTAAGCTCTTCTTTGGATGTAGATATTATCAATTGAAGGGTCATTTTCTATACTTCTTGTAATATAAATTGGCCACCAACTGTTGTAAAACTGCTGATTATATACTTACGAGAGAGCAAATGTTCCCTTTACTGTTCCTTTGGTCCACATGAGTTATTGAGAGAAGTCACTGCCAATGATTTACAAAAGTAGATAAATATTCACATCAAAGCCTTCCATGCCTTATAGAATTTTCTTTGCTTGAATGGTTTCTGAGGATGAAATTCAAGCTGGAACAGATATTATAGTGAAATCTTAGTGAATTTTGATGGGTTTGGAAGGATTGAAAACGTTTAGTGAAACAGAAGAAGAACATCACTCCTTTCCAGCAACAATCCTGTATAAAATATAACCGAATGAAATATGCTACATACCTTTAGAGACATTTAGTATTTTGGCAGTTCCACGTTCACCATATGAAGATAATGTGAGGATTTAATTACACAATTGCTATAAATCATTAATAACAGAGAGTAGTGATAACAGTACAAAATATTGCAATGTGCTAGGTCAGATTCTGATCTCTACTCTCCTTATTCATACGTGATTTTAGGTAAGCCATGGTGTTCATTTTTATTTCTTCTGTAAAATAGGGATAATAAAGTACCCATCTCATAGGATTGTGAACTGTTGCTGTTTTTGTCATATTTTTATCTCTATATATATCTAAAAACCTACTTGATAGTGTTATTTTTCTTTTAAAAGTCAATTTTGTTTTAAATTAAATACAAGAAGAAAGGACACTCCGTCTTCTACCGTTCATCATCCGTCTGCCGTTCCCGGTGCCCGTCGTTCGTACTCCACCCTGCAGCGGGAAGGACAGCCACCAGCATTTCCTGTGGGGCAGTTCAGCTGGCAGCAAGTTGTCTCAGCTTTTGTCAACACGAACATATCTTGATTTCTTCCTCATTTTTGGAGGATATTTTTGTCTGATAAAGTTTTATTTTTTAACTTCCTGTACTTCAAAAGATAAGTTTCTGTTCTCTTCTGCGAAATCAGCAGTCCTTCTTAACCTTGCCTGCCTGTACAGAACTTGTCTTTCTGTCTGTGACTGCTTTCAAGGTCTTTTTTTTCCTTCAGCTCTGATTTATAGCACTTTGACTATAATGTTCTACGTATGGTTCTTTTAATATTTATTTTGCTTGAGTCTCATTGAGATTCCTGCATACATAAGTATATTTTTGTGGTCAAAGTTTGAAAAATTTTAGCCATTATTTCTTCAAATATCTTTTCTGTTCCAGTTTTACACTTTTCTCCTTCTGAGGGACAATTACATGTATGTTATTTCATTTGATGTTATCTACAATTCCCTGAAGAGCTGGTCAATTTTTTTAATCTAAGTCTCTCTATTCTTCAGATTGGATGATGTCTGTATTTATACTTTTGTTTATACTTATATTTTAACATTATATATTTAGCATTGCATACATCTTTATATTAAATATTGTAATAAATGATATACAAATAACAAAATATATGATACATAAAATATATTTTTATATATAATGAACATATTGTATGTATTTATATATTACATATAGCATATAATATATTTGTATATGTTACATATAAATAGATAAAATAAATATAAATATAATATATATTACATATAATATATAATTATATATAATATGTAATATATATAATATAAATATATAAGATATTTATAAATATAATATAAATGTAAATATATAGAATATATTTATTTACATATAAAATACATGTTAAAAATATAAATATATAAGATAAATAATATTACATATAAAATAATATACAAACATAATATTCTATATATGTTATCTATTTAATATTTTATATGTATAAATATTAATATTTTGTGCTTGAATTTATACCTATATAAATATAGAATTGTTAGATGACAATATGTATGCACATATTTCTGGAATACTATTTTTGTTTTAAATAACATTAATTAATGTATACTTTTATCTCTAGGAGGCTTAGTTCCTCTATATCTCTTTGCAGATTAAAACTATGTAGGAGTTATCACTGTCTTTCCTCAGTAGATCTGTATTTCCCTGATTTCCTGAACTCGAACATGGCAATACAACTTGCTACGGTCAATCAAATATGAGTGAAAGTGACATATGACACTTTCAGGCATTGCTGCTAGAGCCAGGGTATCCTTCATCACATTCTCCTTTCTCTCTGCCTTGATGTCCATCAGTGTTCCAGAAAGCTGAAGTCTCATCGGGCAAGTTGGCAAGAAAATGACAACCAAGCAAAGCAAAGATCTATAATGATCTGAGTGAAGAATAAACATTTGTTGTTTCAATCAATGAGATGTGGGTGTCACGTGTTACTGTTGTAAAGTTAGTTTATCCTGGTTGATAGCATAGATAATATATGTATTTATTCCTTACAATTTTAGAATAACTAGTCAGTTTTAACTATAATACGTTAGTTTTTTTGGAATTTTATTAATCACATAGAATAATTCAAATAGATATATTTAGATTATTGAATCATCCTCTTCAAGAGCATAATGCCTTTCCATTTATGTAAATCTTCTCTTATGCCACCAAGGGGGCATTTTATTGTCTGTTATGCATAATTTATGTCAGCATTTTTCTAATGAAGAGTAAGTAATTATTTTTATCTTTAACCCATTAATAGTAGTATAATGAAAAAATTTTGCATAAATATTTCACATGACTTCAAATTAATTCCACATCATAAATGCACAGGATTGCTAAATATAATAATGAACTTTAAACTTCTAATTACTGTCAAATAATATCTTATAAAAATTGAATCAATTTACTCTCCCATTGGCAATATATCTGTACTGGTAATTTAAAACAATCTTACTATCATTAAATTTTATCTTTTCTTCAGTAAAGCACTCAGATGGATAGATACATAGACAGATAGACAGATAAATAGATAGATGGATATATAGATAGATGGATAACATGTACGTATTGTGAATTTTGGTGAAGATAGTCCCACAAACAAAAGTATACAGAATGTATATGTGTTTATGTATGTATACACACACACACACTCACACACACGTATTTTAACTTAAACAGTGAAATATACAGACATGGACTCATACACACATTCACATATACATATGTCTGTATACACATAATTTTTGGCTGTCTGTAACAGAGTTAGAAATCATTATTTGGTCCATCTTGTTTTGTTTTTACCCCCTAACTTCCCATACTCCTTAATTCATTGAAGTACTTTAATGCAAACCCCAGACATCATATTATTTTATCCATAAATTCTTCATTAGGAATCTCTAATGGATAAGAATGCAATAACATTATGGCTATTAACAAAATTATAGTATTTCCTTGATGCTGTATAGTATTCACTCATTGTTCGAATTTCCCCAGTGTCTCACATCTCACAAATCTTTTTCGTTTCAGACATTTTTCTTTTTGTTTTTCTGGTCCCCTCTATTAATGAAATTTTAGATTAAAAATTGTTTCAAATAAGGCTGCAATTAACATGCTTGGGCATATATCCTCCTAAATGTGTGATTCATTTTATCTTTGGTATCTATATAAAAGTGAATTGTGGGGTCATGGAACAAATGTATCTTCTTTTCTTGTTTTTTGGGGATGATGCTAAATGATTCTCCAAAGTATTTATACTTATTTCTCTAACCACTAAGAGTAAATGAGAATTCTTGTTTCTTATTGATCTGCATCCTAGCTAGAATTTAGTTGTATCAGACCATTATTTATTCTTGAATCTGCTTTCTCTAATTTTTAGTGCAATTGAGAATTATTGCATATGTTTATTAATGCTTTTGATTCTATCTTGCTTTTTTGTGTAGCTCCCTTGCCATTTTTTACTAATAAGAAGTTTTGGTTTCTTTTATCAATTTGTAAGATATCTATATACATCCTGAATATTCATTTTTTGTAATGAGCATTACAAATATTTTCTTCTAATATTTGTTTTGACTTTTACTAAGGGTTTAATGTTGTATAAAAGTCATATAGAAGTTTTGGTTTTTTTTGTTTTTGAGGAACACTAACCCTGAGCTAACATCTGCCACCAACCCTCCTCTTTTTGCTGAGGAACATTGGCCCTCAGCTACCATCTGTGTCCCGCTTCCTCTATTTTATTTGTGGGACGCCTGTCACAGCATGGCTTGATGAGCACGGTGGGTAGGTTCATGACCGGGCTCCAGACCTGTGAACCCTGTGCCACAGAAGAGAAGCATGTGAACTTAACCGCTACGCCACCAAGCCAGCTCCTAGAAGTTTTACATTTTAATGCAATTAATCTTTTTTTTATGGTTCATGCTTTTCTTTCATGTATAAAAATTATTCCATATTGCAATGTCATAAACATATTTTATATATTTTTCTAAACATTTTGAATGCTGCTTTCACATTTAGGTATTTAGTCCACCTAAAATGTATTTCAGGTATTTCTCCACTTAGTCACTTTTCTCCTGTTTTCCCAACATTTCTGCTATTCCTATATCTCTTATGTTCATGTTTCTATTTCTTGCCTCTCCATTGTTTTTAGATTTCTTCATCCTTCCATGAAGAAAAGTCAAAGCTGGTATAATTATAATTTTATGATAAATCATAATATCTCAATTGGGCAATCACTATTATTCCTTCTCTTTTCTTTCAATATTCTTCTTTATTGTTCTTAGCATTTTATTCTTCCACAGCAACTATACAATCGGCTTAGCAAATTTGATTTAAAAAATCTTATCAGCATTGTGATGAGAGTTTATTAAATTTATATATTATATCAGATAAAATTAACATCTCATTTTGATTATTCCCACATATCCTCATTGTATCACTCTTATTTTTTTAATAACATTTCACAATTTTCTCCATATGCTACTTCCGTCTTTTCATTTTCTCATTCCTAGGTGATTGCAGTAGGCTTTTCTGCTTCTAATCCATACTCTGCTTCTTTCCTCCAGACACTTGGAAGGATTAAAGTACCCCAACCCCGAAGTTAAATGTGGACATGTGTCTTTATTTGGTCAATGAGATGTGAGCAGAAGTGATATTTGTCCTTTCTAGGTGGCAGCATTTAATAACCAATATCCCATTCCCCATAACCCTATAACCAACTCACAGCCACCAAGGATGTCTTGCATTACACATGGCAGCCAGGAGACCTGGTGCCTCCTTCAGCCTGGAAGGTTGGTATAAAGGTGGGTACAAAGGATTGTTGACCTGGAGTTTCAATTAGACTTACAGTGATATCTGAATCAGCAAAAAAGAAGGCTTTTGTTGTTAAACTTCGGAGATTTGAGCTTTCTATTGCATAATTTATTTTAATCTAATTTATATAGTACCTGCCCAGTAGATTTTCTAAGAAGACAATCATATCTACTGTAAAAATTTGTGTTTCTTCCATTGCAACCCCCATACCGCTTATGCCTTTTCCCATCTCCTTGCATTGGAAAGAGCCTTCCATGCATTATTTTATATGCACTGAACATTCACTGGATAATAAGGGAATAGAAAATGTCCTTGACTTAGTCTTCTGCTTCATATGATGGCTGTTTAGGGATCTCCAAAAAGTACTACATTTTCTGTAGGTCTTTGGTAACTGACCTTTATCAGGTAATAAAATTTCATTTTTATTTCTACATTATTTGTTAAGGTTTTTTTTAATCATGAATGATACTAAACCTCATCAAACCTTCTTTGTAGTTTTATCATAAGATTTGGAATCTGGTGGTTCTTATTCCAGGTAGTTTTATATTCTAGGTCTTTTGCATTTCCACAGAAAATTTAGAATGGATGTGTACGTTTCAACAACAAAAATAAAAACAAAAACATCAACAAAATCCACTGTGATTTTGAATCCATAGATCTATTTGGGGGGTTTAATAACAATTAACAATATGGGATGTTTGGTAACTTCACTGTGTGTCGTTAGTTCTGTATAAAAAATCGTAGACTGTAGGATTTGGGCATTGTGTTGTGTTTGTTTTCTTTCCCAGAGAACATTGTCCCTCTCCTGTTATTAGGCAGGTGTGAGGAGAGGTTGATTTCAATTCAATCAGGAGCCTGGAGCAGCTTTAGCAATACTCAGTCCTCCTCTGGTTTCCAATATCTGTAGCGTGAATTCTGTTGCTACGTTTGCTATGGGCACCTCTCTCTAGAGGGACTTTGCTTCCTGGTCAACAGGAGACTGTAGGCTGCTCCCTTCCTTCCCTTGCCAGTCCAGGGCTCAGCAAACACTCCATGGAGAAGAGCAACTTTCTTGTGGAGGGTGTCTGCTCGAAGTCTATCCCAGCAGCCCACGCAACCACGCAAACTCTGTTGGTTTCTTCCTCTTGCAGAGCCTGGTGTCCCGAGCCAAGACCCAGAATCATTCCCTCCAAGAATTGGCCGATGCCCCCGGGGAGATCGTGTCCACTGTCAGCCCACTGTGTGGGAAGTCTTTTCCATAGAGAATTTCAGTTTAATGAGTCCTCTCTCTGACTCTCCTTTATCTTTAAAAACTTGACTTCTGTAATGTGTCCATGTTTTTTCTGGTCTATGTGGTAGGGGCGATAGTTTGTCACTCTCTACTGCATACCATTTAGAGGAGAAAGTTCTAATAACATTTTTGAATGAATTCAGCAGTTTTCAAGAATTCTCTCATGATTACTGGTATCTTGAGGTTTTCTGCTTCTTAAGCTAGAGGTGGTAATATTTTTTATCAAAGAATTACACATTCATACTTTGATGCATTTGTTCCTTCACTCATTGAATCTTTTAATTCTATTCTAGTAGCATAGAGATTTACATAGCTGTCTACTATAGTATATTCTCGTTACAAATTTAATTTATGTTTTCATTCTTTTATTTTGAATTAATCAGTGATTTATTTGTTTAAATATATTCATCTCTTTTTGTCTCATTTTAAATTCACATTTACTTTTCAAATATTACTCTATTTCTTTGCTTTAATGGCTTTGATGTTAATTTCTACCTTTTAATATCTATCTATAAAATACATAATGGCAATTTCTGCCCCCAAATAATATTTTAAACCTTAAATGAGATAATAATGTAAAGCTTTTAGCAGAGGGCTTAGCCTATTTTAAGTGCTCAATATCATGATGATTATAAGATTTTATTGAATTACATCTTTGACTTGTACTTCATTTTTGATACATATCACCCTCATTAGTATTATTGTTATTATGTAACTTTTAATTTAACCCTTAGCCCATTTCTGAATCTAAACATATATATATAATTTTCATATAAAATATATAACTTATATTATATACATATACATATAGAATAGAGAAGTTACAAATAAAGGAAGCTTATGTTTAATTGCTCTTCTTGCTAAAATCCTACCGTGGACATCTCTCGGTGGTTCCTCTTTTTAGATCTACCCTCTCTCCCCCTATCTGGCCTGAGATGCACTTCTGTCCCCAGGTCTGCCCACCACGTCCCAGCATCTCTCTCTAAGGGGCCGCTCCCTGGTGGTTGGCAGACGGTTTTCTGCTCATTATGATTTTGGCTCTTACTCCTCTGTGTCCTTTTGTCACCTTTATCTAAGCAGGAGGGTGTGTTTTCTGTTTTCACTTACACCAAATGAAGTCACTATATGAATTATAAAAACTTTATAAAACTTTTAGGTGTTGTGGTTTCTTATAATAAAATTTTAAAGATGATTTCTTTCCCTTCACACTTTGGGCCTGAGGAAATGGAATTCTGCATCCTCTATCAAGCCTGCAATCCGTAATAACCATTTAAATAGTGTCCCTTTGTACCTTTGGTCCTTCACCAGCACTTCTTTGGGAAGATTTGAATGTCTTAAGGCTCTATGACAAATTAATCTTGTTTGTAAGCTGCTAGCTGAACAAACTATGTGATCAGCTCGCTCAATTCACTCCAAGCCTTGTGGCTGTCCTTCTTACCCCTTCACTTCCTGTGCGGATGCAGAATGGAGTTCTCCCACAGTCGGGAATCCCAGAAATGCCATCTTTACTGGGTTCAGACATATCAGTTGTCAGAAGCACCCCCCAGCTGCACCGTCCCCCCTCCATCATGCAAACATCTGATAGACAGCCATCTCCGCAGGTTATGCAGCCACCTGGGAGAAGAGGTGCAGGATTTCCTAATTCCCACTCTTCTCCCGTGAGCTGAGGCACAAGTCACATTCCATCCCTGCTTCCTCACAGCTGTCAGTGCTCCATGAGGCTGCTTTGGAGAAGAACGATTAAGACAGCTCTGAAAGCTTTGAGCGCGGCTCTCCCTGCCTCTCCCATGTCTCCCAGCACCCAGGGGGAGTGGAGGGACCTCCTCCTGGAGATGCTGCCCTCCCCAACCCACACAGAGCTGCTGCCCAGACCCCTGGGGGCTATTGGCCCTCACACTACTGTGTGCTTCTGAATTTGCAACTGGAAGTAGCCATGGGGCAGGAGAGCCTGTTGCATTATTATTAGCAAATGATATGTTCAAGGTGGAGTCTCTATTCCCTTCAGCGAGCGTTGGGGCATGGAGCAGGGGGATCCTGGGTCCTGAGCAGAGAGAAATCCATGCCTCCTTGTCTCTTTTCCTTGGGCAAAGATGTTCTCCTGACAGCCACCTTCTTGGGGGGTCAGGGAATCAAGCAGAAGATTATATGTTAAGAAAAGAAAAAGAATTCAGGGACTGAAGGCATTTAGAAGCTAGAGTGTAAATCCATTGCTTTCAGTACCTCACTGCCCAAATCCCTTCACGGGGGAGGAATGCCGTTTCACCAGCTGGGATGGCAGCACAGTGGTCTTAAGCATCCCACATGTAAGGTTTGGAGTACGGGTAATGGATAAAGGAAACCAATGCACTCCTGGCTGGAACACTGCAAAAGGCAGCTGCCAGAAGTTTGGCCACATTTCAGACCTGTTTTTTTCTCTGTACCTTTCCCAGAAGACAAGACGAGGGGAGGAACTTGCAGGAGAGGAGTGACCACTTTCTTCCGATCCATTTATTGCTCCCCCGCCCATTTGTTGCAGGCACTTGCTAGAATTAAACCATCATTCCTCTTGTTTTTCTCAGTTTTTAGCTATTGTGTGTTATCTAACACATCTCATTTCCATTTTGGGCAAAGGCAATTGATGTGTGCCACAGACTTTCCAAGCTGCCTTCATTAATCAGGAATTTTTCCTCGAACACTTGTTTATCTGAAAGCAGGATTATCATTAGAGAATATCACACATAAGGAGACACTTTTAACCCTAAACATAGTGCTTCTAGAGAGCAGTCCTGCTTGTCTTTGCTGGTTTGGGAAAAATAAAATCTTTCCCTCCATGGTCCTTTCACAGCACAGTTGTTCCAGGGGAGGTGACTCTTGCATATTTCCATGTTCCTGCTGAGTACACAGTTGGCTGTTAACGATGCGAAGTGATGGCAGCATCACCCAGAGTCTCAGCTCCCATGCCACCTGTGAAAAAATAAGCCCTGGCCCTGTTCCTAGTCAGTTACTTCAAGAAAGCAAGTTCTCTGTTCCATGCAATGCCTCTTAAAATCTTCCTCCTGACCTCAAGTCTTAGGGCAGAGAGAGAAGTGGGACCACTGAGATATCAGGGTGGAAGTGTAGCTTCAGAGAAACGGAAATTCATATTTGAGCTCTCATGGCTCACCTGTAAATTCCATGTGAATTTTGTACCATGTGCCATATTACGCTCATTTTTTTAGAAAAATGATATTTTGTGTAACCCATCTTCAAGAAAAATTAATTCTACCTGAAAATTCACCATCTTTATCTTGTGGCTTCCTATTCTCTGTGACGGGCGTGGGTCCAACTTTTCAAATTAAGAGCTTAAGGTTCTTAGTTTTTCTTACTTGGAAATACTCCTTAAATGGTAGAGCATGGAATGGATTATCAGTCAATTACAGTTTAGTATGAACAAGCTTGATAGATCTTTTCTAAGAGGATGTTAGTGTAGAAGAAAGGGTAGTGCAATTATAACAAGGCTGATGACCTGAGAGGGGAGAATGAACAACACTGAGTGAAGACAATGACACAGAACTGGACAGGAGAACGGCTGAGAGATTGCGAAGCAAGACACATCCAACTGATGCTTTTGGAATTAGTACTAGAGATGAAAAGCTGGCCTTGCTGTTAAATTAAGGTAATTTAATAGCTTCAATGGCAGTAATTCTTTTATTATTACAAATCACATTCCTAATCAGAATTTGCAATAAAAAGTAGGACATGTTCCCAACCTAAACTGAGATGTGATCTAATAGGAAACTGATATGAATAGTTGATGCAAATGCAAGGACATCTGAGTATATTGCACATGGTTGGCACAACAACCAGATCTAAGAGTTCAGCTAGGAACTCATTTCACATAGAAGGAGATATAGAGCTTCTTTAAAGGAGGTAGATATGTTAAATAGCCACATATGGATGGCGTGAATACCACAGTAGATGAATAGACTAGAACATATAAAATTATAGAGGAAAAGAGCTCATAACACATTTGGGAAATCACCAATTTTTAATAAACTTTATTTTTTAGAGCAATTTTAAGTCCACAGCAAAATCAACCAGAAAGTACAGAGATTTCTCATACACTCTTGTACTTACACAGGGATAGCCTCCCCTACTAGCAGCATCCCCCACCAAAGTGGTACATTTGTTCTAACTGATGAACCTACATTAACACATCGTTATCACCCACAGTCCATAGGATTCACTTTTGGTGTTGTACATTCTATGGGTTTTCCCAAATGTGTAATGACATGTATCCATCATTATAGTATAATACAGAATAGTTTCACTGCCCTAAAAATCCCTATACTCTGCCTATTCCTACCTCCCCCACCCCTCAATCCTTGACAACCCTTGTCTTTTAACTGCCATCATGGTTTTGCCTTTTCCAGAATGTCATATAGTTGGAATCATACAGTATGTAGCCTTTTCAGACTGGCTTCTTTCACTTAGCAATACGCATTTAAAGTCACTGCTTGTCTTTTGTAGCTTGATAGCTCATTTATTTTTATTGCTGAATAATATTCCACTGATGGACGTACTACAGTTTATCTGTTCACCTACTGAAGGATATCTTGATTATTTCCAGTTTTTGGCAATTAGGAATAAAGCTGTTATAAACATTTCTGTGCAGGTTTTTATGTGGACATAAGTTTTCAACTCATTTGGCTAAATACCAAGGGAGACACTGATGGATCATAAGGTAAGAGTATGTTTAGTTTTGTAAAAAAACCAACCAATAGTCTTCCAAAGTGGCTGTGCCATTTTGCATTTCCACGAGCAATGACTGAAAGCTCCTGTTTCTCCACATCTTCACTAGAATTTAGTGTTGTCCATGTTTTGGATTTTCATCATTCTACTAAAAATCACCAATTTTTAATTCAGCTGGAATTCAGGGTATGTGCAGAGGAGTAGTGGGAGCTAAATACATGAATTGAGCTCAGGCTGTAAATGGCCATAACAGCCCTTCTAGAAAGACCACGTCATCCAATAGACACATGATCTAAGTGTGCTCCTCCTCTTCTTTCAGAAGTTAACAATTACGGCATAATGGAAAGAGGACAGAGTTTATCTCACAACTCTCCAGTTTGGGGCTCTGGACTTGCCCAGCCCTGCCCCAATTGTCCCTACCCCCAACTCCCCCCTCCCCCAGTCTTGTTCCACCCATTCCCTCCCCTCCAGTTCCCTCCCTGGCCCCTTGCCATGCTTCTCAATGTTCCCTCCCTGACCCCACCCCATCCCTCTACCTACTTCCCAGCCCCTGCCCATCTCTTGCTGCATTCCCCCTCCCACCCGACCACCGCTCTCCTCCCTGGGAGGGATGCTGCACAGGAGGCTACTCCCCTGCGGGGGTAAATGTGGGGAGGCCTCACCTGCCTTGACTTCTCTTTCTTTACGCCCTGCAGCATAGCTCTTGGGAGGCCGGGGTGCACCCAAGTTCCTAACACTGTATTTCCTCCTCTTCACATACCCCTCGCTCTTGGAGAAAGGGCACCACCTCAAACCCGTGATGGCTAAGTCTCTACCCATCTCTCTGGAAATGGAACTTAAAACTTACAAGAGTGGATTTGCCCAGTAATCTGTCCCCTCCCCCAGAAGAGTATGTTGAAATCTGCCTCTAGAATGAGCTTTGGCATCCCAGGGGCCAAGAATGTTCCAGCAAAGGTTTGATGCTCCAACTGCAGCAACAGAGCCCGGGGCTGCCAGGGACAGCCCCTGTCCATCCCCTTCAGGGGTCATAGCCCCTTATCTCTGCCCCCAACTGAGTGTGAGCCACAGCAGATGTGTCGTTGTATACTCCTGAGTGCTCAGAGGGGGAGTGATGAGTTAGATTCACAGGTACACTCACACATGTGAACATTCGCACACATGCACACACACGTGCACACACACACAGCAGTCAGAAACAATTTCCCAGATAGCAGAAACTGTTTTCTAACTTCTATAATCTTCATGGCTATGTCTCTGACAGTGGATATTTTTTAAAATTATTAAGTAAATTAAAAGTTTTATTTTCTTCATCCTATGCTATCAACTTGTGCCCTTCTGTCTGGCCAGAATAAGAAGCAGGGCCAGGGGCCAGCCCCGTGGCCAAGTGGTTAAGTTGCACACTCTGCTTTGGTGGTCCAGCGTTTCACTGGTTTGTATCCCAGGCATGGACCTGG